>NC_030808.1:144213783-144236558 GCF_001704415.2 Capra hircus | reverse complement strand
TTGGGCTGAATGGTGTTGCTGCTAAATCTCCATGTTCCTACCTCTTATAATGAATATAACTAGCATATAGGAGAAATAAGCATTAACTCTTAAGATTAATCATGTTAACCTTGGGTTAAAGTAAAAATTCCTTCTTGATTGTAAACTCACTACATCCTCACCCTATAGGAATGTAACTTTATTTGGAGGGTGGTGCCTGGTTTAAGAAAACCCCTTGTAAGAAAAATAAGCTTTTTGTTATCAGAAAGAAAGATCATAAAACGCCCTAAGACCTTTTTATGTGAAGCACCTGAATTTTGATAAAGGTCGGACTGCTGACCCCTGCGTTGACTCTGTAATTCATTCCTATTGGTAAGCACAAAGGTAATACTGAAGCTAATCAAAAAATGGATGCAGTTTCCCGAAAGAGCCGATTCCGCCCTCATAATATATCACCCTGTCACTTCTTTCTTGCTCCATTTGTCTCTGGTGAATTCCACCACACACACACCCACCACACCGCACACACCCACCCACAGCTGCTTATCCTTTCATCTGTTCAAGCTGTTGTAAATAGTGCTTCAGTGAACACTGGGGTACACGTGTCTTTTTTCAGTTGTGTTTCCTCAGGGTATATGCCCAGGAGTGAGATTCCCTCATCATATGGTGGTTTCATTCCTAAAAGAAATCTCCATACCATCTTCCGTGGTGGCTGTATCCATTTACATTCCCACCGACAGTGCAAGAGCGTTCCCTTTTCTCCACACCCTCTGCAGCATTGATTGTTTGTAGACTTCTTGGTGATGGCCATTCTGACCAGTGGGGTGATATCTCATTGTAGTTTTGATTTGAATTTCTTTAATAATCACTTAGTTGTGTCTGGCTCTTTGAGACTCTATGGACTGTAGCCCGCCAGACCCCTAAGTCTGTGGAATTCTCTAGGCAAGAATACTGGAGTGGGTTGCCAGTCCCCTCCAGGGGATTTTCCAGTCCAGGGATCACACCTGTGTCTCCCGCCTTGTAGGCAGACTCCTCACCGTCTGAGCCTCCAGGGGTGATAATCAGTGATGCTGAGCGTCTGCTCGTGTGTTTGCTGGCCATCTGTATGGCTTCTTTGCAGAACTGCCTGTTTAGATCTTTTCCCACTTTTTGATTGGGTTGTTTGTTTTTCTGGTATTGACTTGTAGGAGCCCCTTATATGGTTTGGAAGTTAATCCTTTGTCAGTTGTTTCATCTGCTGTTATTTTCTCCCATTCTGAGCATTGTCTTTTCACCTTGCTTATAGCTTCCTTTGCTGTGCAAAAACCTTTTCAGTTTATTTAGGTCCCGCATGTTTGTTTTTGTTTTTGTTTCCATTACTCTAGGAGGTGGGTCATAGAAGGATCTTGCTTAGATTTGGTTGCTCTTGAATACTTGCGTCAAGTGTTTAAGAGCAGCCACTCTGGACACCAGATTGCTAGGTTCAAGCTCTGGCTTTGTCACCTACTGATTGTGGTTCTAGGGGAAATCAGCTAATCTTCTGTGTGCCTCTGTTTCCTTGTCTGTAAAATGAGGATACTTTTATTCACTAACCCACTAGTTGTTTTGAAGATAAAATGAATTAACATATGTAATAATGCCTAGCACCTAAGTGCTCTGAATGTATTATATTACTTCTCAGTCTTGTTGTTTTTTAAACCTTTATCTAGTAATGTGTATATTCTGAACAGTATCTCATGTTATTAAAAATTCTTTAAAACCATGATAAGTAGAAATATTTTATTATAGTTTTACCAAAATTTAATGAACTGTTCTTTTGAATATTTAGATTGTTTTTACTTTGGTCAACATATATTATACCCATCTGTTCAGTTTAGTTGCTCAGTCTTGTCCAACTCTTGCAACCCCATGGATGGCAGCACGCCAGGCCTCCCTGTCCATCACCAAATCCCGGAGTTCACTCAAACTCATGTCCGTTGAGTCGGTGACGTCATCCAACCATCTCATCCTCTGTCGTCCCCTTCTTCTCCCACCTTCAATTATACATCTAACCATTTACATGAATATTTTCTTCTGATTACTTTCCCAGGTTGGGAGTCAGAAATTTTAATTACTGAGTTAAATAATATGAGTATATTTTTAGAACTTGATGCATTTTGTAAGCTTTCAGAGAGATAGTATCACTGTCTACGCTGGTGGGCATTGTTGAGTAGTACTGCACAGCCTTCCAGTGTGGAGTAGGCTGATTCAGTCAGTCTTTGCTGGTAGCTTAAAGTGATGACTTGTTTTGATGTATGTTTATTTCCTTATCATTGAAGGTGAAAAAAATTCCTCATGTTGATTACTCGTTCATATTTCTTACTATGAATTTTTAATTTATTATTTTGGCCCTCATTTTATGATGGTGTTATGCTTTTCTGATAATCTTTTGAGCCTTTTATATCTACATTAAAAACAACATTTTATCACTTCTGTGGCAAATAACCTTTTCTCAAGTAACTTGACTATTATTTTTTATGTTGTTTAAAATAATTTTAGTCTTGTCAACTTACTTGATCTTTTCCTTCTTGATTTTTTTTTTTTTTTACTTTTGCACTTAAATCTTTTTCCATTTCAGAATTAGGTTAATTATACGTTGGGTGCATGTCGTTTTTTTTGTATTAAAGCTTTAGTTTTTTTACATAGACGTAAGAATCCGGCCTGCAATGCAGGAGGCCTGGATTCAGTCTCTGGGTTGGGAAGATCCCCTGGAGGAGGGCATGGCGACCCACTCTAGTATTCTTACCTGGAGAATCCCATGGACAGAGGAGTCTGGCGGGCTGCAGTCCAAGGGGTTGCGGAGAGTCTGATACAAGTGAGTGAGTGACTAAGCACAGCACAGCATGAACTGCTTAATTAATCTTTATTTGGGGCTGCGGTGTGAGGTGAAATCTAAATTTTTCTCAGGAATGTAACTAGTTTTCCCAACACCACTTACTAAACATTTCCTTTATTTTCCATTTATTTGTGAAGCTTCTATTAACGTCTGTTGCATGCATATATCTTTTAGGGTCCCTTTTCTAGGTATCCTATTCCACTGATTTTTGTTTTCACTTCTCTATTCAATATTATACTCTTTATAGTTATATTTTAATTATTATATATTTATAAGCAACTTTAGTATCTGGTAGAATAAGCTCCCCGAATGTCAGTCTTTTCCAAAATATTTTGAGCTATTTTAGTTTGTTACACGTTTCATTTTGTAAAGTTTCTAAATAGAATTCACTGGAACGTTAGTGTTTTTTCATTAACTACAGAAAAAAATTCTAACAGTCTTTCTCAGTTATAAGGGAAATATGCTTTTGCAAATTACTCTAAGAAGTGACGTATGAAAGGCAGTAATGAAAGGCAGTAGTTGCACTTTGCAGAGGCACGCACTCTGGTGTGTGGTTTTGGTTTGATGTCTTCAGGAGACTATTGCTACCTTATATAGAATTTTCATATTGTTCTTTTTAGGAGTATCAATTTTATACTTTATCTCTTGACTTTTTTCTGTGCCAGATGAAGAGTTACCTCACTCATATCATAATCTGATCCCCCTTGTCCTCTCTGTTTTGAGGTGTTGATCACTGTGTTTGCAGTGGTTGTTTTTAGATTGTTGTTTTTGTAACTTTAATTCAGTTGTTTCTTAATTGGCCTTCTGATTTGGACTGCAAAGAATTTTGTGTTTCCCTCCTTCCCCCTTCTCTTCCTTCATTCCTTTTTTACCTTTTTCTTTCTTTCTGCTTCTTCTGTTGGTTGATAATTCAACTAACAATTGCATTTTTATGGTTGGTAATATTGAAATTCTGTTCTGTAATCATAATGAAGTCTCTTCTGCTTGTATAGACTAATTCTGAAAATTCAAAATAATTTACGTGAGTGTGTCAATGTTATTGACTTTAGCACCAAGTAGTGGGCTGTGCTTAAACTGCTTCACTACAGTTCTGATGCCATGACTGTTATCACTTGATGAGGATGTCTATAGCGTCAAGGTCAACGGATTCTTTTTTTCTATCCTCTGCAAACAACTAAATACATAGTACATTGTAATTTATTTCATTTTTACACACTGACTTTCTTGAACAATTTTTTTTTTCATCCTGAGGTTTGAGTTTTTTGTTTTCCTTTTAGAGAAAATATACCTCCTTCACTCTGTCTGTAATATCTAACTTGTTTCGTACTAGTTTTATCTATTGCTTGTAATCGCTTCCACTTTTCTTCTTAATAACATTTTTGAAGTTGATTGACTTCTAGTTTTAATTTGGGCTGATTGATTTCTAGGTCTTTACTAGGTTTTATCCTTTTCCCCCCTTGAATTCTTGCTTTGTATTTACCATTTTGTGTTTCTACATTTTCCTCATTTTGTTGGCAAACATCCTCAAGAAACTCTCTTAGAATGTTTGCATGGGAGGTAACCACGTGTAATTCTTGCATGTCTCACGCTGACTCACTTTGTATCCTCATTTTACCGACAGTCTGGGTTTGCAGTTCCTTCCATAACCTCGACGATCTTGCCCTGTTGTGTTCTGGCCTGCATGGGTGCTGAGATGATCATCAGATGCCTGTCTGATTCTGCTTCCTTCTTAGGGGATCTGTGTTTTCCCTTCTGTAAGCTTACAGGATCTTTTTCCCCTTGGTGTCACAGAATTTCTTGATGATGGGCATTGGTGTGGGTCTTTTTTATTTATTGTGCTGAGTGGGAAATGCAGTGTTTCTCCATGGGTTATTGCTTAGTATATTTGGCTCTTGATTCGTTTTATTCCCTGGTGGCTCAGTGGTAAAGAATCTGCCTGCAGTGCAGGAGACCCAGGTTCGATCCCTGGTCGGGAAGATCCCCTGGAGAAGGGAATGGTAACCCACTCCAGTATTCTTGCCTGGAGAATTCCATGGATAGGGGAGCCTGACAGGCTACAGTCCATGGGGTCACAAAGAGTTGAGGACACGACTGGGCAACTAACACTTTTCACTGATAACATTTGTACTTTCAGGTATAAAAAAATCATGTGTGGTTGCTTCTCTTTTTCAGGTGTCGCTGCCTATGTTGGCTGGCAGAGCTCCTGAATTCTCAAACCCCTGCCTCAACAAGGTCTTAGTGATGCTGAGGAATTTGTTATTGTGAAAGCTCTTAACGCCCTTACCTGTATGTGTCAATTAGGGCTGCTGCAAAAACCTCATGTCTACAAGTTTGCCAGTGATACGGGTAAGTTTTTGCTTCTTAAAATTAGGATGGGAAACTGAGGGAGTGGTAAGAGAAACCTGGGCTTCCCTGGGGGCTCACGTGGTAAAGAGTCTGCCTGCAGTGCAGGAGGCCTGAGCCCCATCACTGGGTTGGGAAGATCCCCTGGGAAAGGGAATGACTGCAGCTGATTGATAGCATTGTGAAATTTCTAGACCATCTAGAGTCGGATTTTCAGCTCTTTCGTCTCTCTTGTGTGTGTGCACAAGCGTGCGCACCCTCGTGCATGCTTATGCCGGCCTGCGTGTTGTGTGTGAGTGACACGCAGGCCACTCACAGGAGCGTCGGTTCCCCAGCCCAGGCTGGGAAGTACATCTTTGTTTTAATCTGTAGTTAAGTCTTGGTGATCCTTGAAAGACGGAGATTTTTTCTTTTAACACAATGTAGATAAAGGCTTTAACTGCTCTGAAGAGGTAGCTTATGTTTTTGGACACTTGATTGTTAGAGACTGTATGTGAGAGATTGTCTGTCACGTCTATCATTACACGGATCGCCGGTTGAACACTTGCCGTATTGCCATTACTACTGTTAGTAATTTTATTAACCAATGAAAGGATAATTCCTTGACCTTTATAATAGTTAACCTATGCTTATCAATTTAAAATTCAGAATAAGAACAAACAGGTATATGTGACCCTTTGTAAAAGTAAAAATATTAGAAGCTTTTATTAGTTTTTGTATCACTTCATTTTAAGGAAGTAACCAATGTGAGATTGCAAGTTGGCTTTGTACCGAGAAGACATGAAATCTTAGACAATTACCTTTTGAGATAAAATATTTTATTACTGCTTAATGCTTTGCCAATAGAATTTATAAAAACTCAAAATTAGTTAGATTTGATTGGTAAGTTTTTCTTGAGGTAATCCTTGGAGAAAAAAAGACAAAGAAATTATTTTGATTATATAAATTAGATGGTTAGATAGTAGAGGTATAAAATTTCTGGAAGTATTTATGCATGAATATAGATTTTCCAAAGAAAAAAGTTGTGGAAATTTGAGTATATGTAGATTTCTTATTGTACACTCTAACAATATCTATAATCATTCTTTTAGATTGTAATCCTAATTTGAATTTGTTGATGATTATGTTAAAAAGAATTTAATAGTGAAGTTTTGAGTGTTGGCAATGTAATTGTGATAAAAATCTCTGCTACACTGAAATGCTTTTTTGTGTGTGTAATCGACAAAGTACTAAACCTTGAGGGAATCATCTTTTTTCCTCAGTTTTTAAAGAGCTAATAGCTTGGGAAGCAAAAATTACTAATATAATAAAAGAGGTAGAACGTCTTTTGAGTTTCTTGTCCTGTGTAGTATAAGGCAGATGTAGAAAGCACCCCTTTTCACATAAGAATATGAAAGAGAAAATGTATCATCCTAACAAATATCTTGCTGCCTGGAATATTTTCCTGCTCATTTCTCACATCAACGTTGTTCTTTTTCCTCCTGTGAAAGTGGCATTGCCTTTTAAGGGTCAAATTTTCCTTGCTTTTGACTTTGATATTCTTTATTCTGATGAAAATCCTCTGTATATATATGTATTTATATATTATAACTTCACATAATGTATTCTGTTGCTTATTTGGAAATTACTTTTGATATTTAATATAGTATATAAGTAGCATTTTATTTATCTGCAAAATGGATGTCTGTCCATTTTCAAGCAAAAATTATCATAAAATATAGTTTTTTACCTCTCGTCAAAATCTACAGAGATTTTTCTGAGTTCTGCTGTTTCTCGTCGGGGTCTTCAAGTATCTTAAGTTTAACATAAAAGTAATTATCTTAAGGTATAGAATAAATTTGGAGCATTTTGGATGTGGAACTCCCTTGGAACTAGAACTGAATGTGATACTACCTATGGGGATGAAGACGAGCCTTGCTGAGAAAAATCAAGCAAACAGTCATTTGTTGGCATTTTGAACTGTTGAAAAGAAAAATGTGTTTAATAACTTAGAAACACCTACTTACTTAAAAACCAGATGATAAACTGTGTGCCTCTCTCTGTTGTTCTGTCTTTATGTGTGGTTAGTCTGTTCTAGTGATTCTTAATGGGAATTGGGTTGGTGGTGGTGATAACTATAATTGATATTAATCAGTCTTCCCACTTTGAATTTATGAAAACTGACCTTTCCCTCTTGTCGTCGTTGTTCAGTGGCCAAGTCATGTCCTAGTCTTTGCGACCCCATGGACTGTGGCCCATCTTAACTCTTTAATAGTGGGCAGCATTTGTTTTCTGCCTTTCAGTCTCAATTCATATTGCCTTGTGAATGAATTCATGAGTATTCGTCTTTGATACGATCAGATCTTTGCCTGTAAATGAGTGTCAGTCAGGTGAGATCATTCCCTTCATCCAAGCCGCGACTTGGAGGAGAAACGCCTTCACCGTTCCTTGCCTGTGTGGTGGCTGTGCGTCCCTGGACCTCCGTCAGGTGGATGACATGGGGTCACAGTCTGCCGTGTGCTGCTGGGACTCGAGTCTCTGTCCTGTGGTTTTTAAGTCAGTCTCGTGAGTGAGGACGTGTCCCCCATCGTCAGCCCTGACTGAAAACATGACAGTTTGAATCCCAAGGAAAGAGGGACCTGTTTTTGCCCCCTTACGGTATTGTTCATAGTTATGGGCGGGAATAGTATGACATCAGAGTGTTCGCCTGGCTCAGTTTATGTCCCAGGACAGTCAGAGGCAACCTGATAGTAACATTTGGTATAATCCCTGTATCAGTAGTGTTGTAAGGGAAGCATTTGTTGATCTTAATAGTGGGAAACTCTTTATGAACATGGTATCTTGATAGTGTGGAACTCTTTATGAACGTGGTTGAATCCATGCCTTTTTTTTCCCTCTTAGCCCCCTTTCTGTGTCATCCCAACCTATAGATACGCTATGGTGCTGTGGGATTTATCACCGTGGTAGCTCACCAACTAAGCACAGCTGATGTCTACTGCAAACTGATGCCTTACCTTGATCCATATATTACTCAACCAATAATACAGGTATGCGTGTTCCAGCTTGGAATCAATCCTCCCTTCCAACTGTGCCCCTTTAAGAAAGAGGTTTGGAGAGTCCTGTTTTTATTTAAACTTTTAAAGATTTAAATTGGACTACAGACTTCTCCCATTTCTTTCAAGGTAGTTAATGTTCATGAACAAACGCTCTGGAAGGTGAGAGGAGTCCAGGGAGCCGCTATGCTGTCCAGCATGTTGAGTGTAACACAGCGCTCAGTGGCTCACCCTTTCTCCTTTTGTGCAGTGTCTGAAGCATCTTCTGTTAAGGGAAGTGTAGCAGGAATATATATTGATGGACCTGCTTTTGTTGTATAGCTGATTTCAGCCCAAGTCCACATTGATAATAAATTGGAATCAGGCTTTTTCCAAAATTGGTTTTTAGAGCACTCACTGGTTCTGGTTTCTTTCGTTTTTTTTCTCTTTTTAATCTCCAGACAACTGACCCCTCTTGCTCCCCACCCCTCCCCCACCCCTTCCCAAGCAGTGTAGCACCTGTTGATTAACTTTGGGTCTTTGGTTTGTACCAGGCAATTATTTATCCAGCTTGTCAGTGTAGATACCCTTCATTTTGCTGGACAGCCAGCTATCAAAATATTGATAGATATTTAAATTGAATGGACTTTTGAGAGGTGACTCTAGTTGCTAAAGCATCCTAAAATACTCATTTTGCCTTTGCAAGTTCCTATTCCTCCCTAGCTTTCTCCTACTTTTATAAGCCCAGTGTGCTTTCCCTGTGGTTGGGGTAAATGACCTTGGATATCCTTTGCAAAAAAGGCTGTGACTCCCTTCAGTCTTTCCTTTTCATAATAGATTAATCCAGTGTGGGGAATCATCATTCTTTCTTTCCTAGAGTTTGTAAAGTAAAATTTTCATCCTGAGAACAATTTATCTATCTGTGAAAGATGGATAATATTGCTAAAAATATGACCTCCTTTTTTGAAGTTTGTTAAGGCTTTCTTAGAAGCCAGGTCTAGAGATTCCTACTGCTTTGACTGCTTATTCTCTTTTGAGCCATAGAAGTTTGGCTCTTTGGAGAAGGCAGTGGCAGCCCATTTCAGTACTCTTGCCTGGAAAATCCCATGGACAGAGGAGCCTGGTAAGCCACAGTCCGTGGGGTCACAAAGAGTCGGACACGACTGAGCGACTTCACTTCACTCACTTCTTACTTTATCACTGGAGAAGGAAATGGCCATTCACTCCAGTATGCTTGCCTGGAGAATCCCATGGACAGGGGAGCCTGGCGGGCCGTGGTCCATGGGGTCGCAGAGTCAGACGCGACTGAAGGGACTGAACAAGCAAGCAAGTTTGGCTCTTAAACTATTAATGAAAAAAAGGAGTGTTTCTGGGATTGAAAAATGGCATTCATTTGTAATAACTTTTAGTTGTGTTTCACTGAAATAAACCTGATATTTACGTGGTTTGTTAGAAATCTGCACCATTGTCCTTGTTTCTCAGAAATTGTTATTCGTGTTACTCTTTGCTTTTATCATTGTTGGATATTTTGAAAGGCCAGGTTTAGGAGTTGAGAGACTGCTTATCTATATGCTTTACAGTTCTTACTTTTCTGCGGTTTGGATTAGACAAAAGATAACCTTTGTAGGCTGGTTTCTATCAGCCAACTCACCAGGTAGTTAAATCTATCTAAAAAAGTCCTCTTGGTTACTGTTGAACGCCTTTTATTATAAACGCATTGACAAGGAGAATATTCTTGGGGATGAAAAAAGAAGAGATTTTAAGCACTCTATGGAGAGAGTAATGTTTTTTAGAAGTGGTTGAAGCTATTGGGAAAACCTGCTGACTGAGGGTGGCCTTGTGGCTGTTAGAAAAAAAATTACAGAACACAAATGCAGTAAAGAAAACTCTTGGTTTAATTCAGCTCAAATTTAGAGTCTTCGCTGTATGCAAGCAGCTAAAATGCTGGGACTCACAATGTGTCTTAGATCGAATAAACCCGCAGTTTACTGCTGTATCTTGGAAATCTGTGGGTTTGAATCCTTGTTAACAAATCGCATTAGAAGTAGGAATCCTTGTTATTATGCTTGGCATTATTCACATCTAGACTCAGCATCCTGTTCTAGAGGGACGTGTGAATCCTAGGGAAGACGAAGTAGGAGTGTAACTGGTTAGAAAGAAAGGGTACGGTTCCTGAAAAGATGTCCGTGGGCCTTAAAGTGAATGCTTGGGGTCACCATGAATAAGTGACTTTTAAGTCTGTGGGGCATGATGGTTAAGAGCATGAATATTGGTCACTGTCTTGTCTAAGAGAAACGAAGAGGAGAAAACACCTGCTGTGGAGAGAGAATCGGTTCGCTTCGGGAGATAAATCCTTTCTCAGATTGATGCCTGTCACTGACTGTCTGGTGCTGTCTGATGCCCACATGGGGTTTGGGTGATTGAACGCTGCAATAGGCTTCTGTGGGATGCTGGTTAATAACCACCTTGGTTCTTTGAGGTCTGACTTTATCTGGAGACTTAAGGTGCCTCTGAAAGTCCCTTGCAAACCAGTGTTTCTGTTTCCTGTGTTTCAGAGGACTTCAATTTGATATGACTTGAATTGCCAGAGAGCTTGTTTCTTGGAGTTTTCTTTTAACCTTGGCTTGTACGTTAGATGTATTTTCCAGTTTATGGAAAATTGGGTATGGAATCACATTTTCTAGTTCTTTCTTCTGAGCAAGTAATTCTTATCCTATCAAAAAGATTTCCTCATGCAATAAAAAGCACCCCAGTTTAGATGTTTCTTGGAACGTGAATAGTGTGATTCTTTTGTATCCCTCTCTTCCATGCAAATCCTGTATATTAAGCTGAAATCTTCTATGCGGAAGTCTTCTCTTCCGTGTAAGTCGTTAGTCATTTTGTGGAGCCGCCTTAGCTCCTGATTGTTGCTTGTCCCCGTGCAGTGGGTGTCAGTTTCCCGCTGCCCGGGGCAAAGGGAGGGCGAGGGGAGGGGCGGCATCCATAGCCCTTCTGCGTCCTGCTGCTCCTCTTCCCAGCCCCGGTGCCCTGCGGGCTCCCCGGCGCCAGCCTGCACCCCTGGGGTCCCAATGGAAGCTCTGCACTCTCCCTGACTTGTGCTCCTGAGCCTCAGTGCTTGAGGTCCTCACTCATCTCCTTTCTGTGAGTGGAAACGGGGAACACGGAATCCCCTGTTGTATGCTGTTTCTGTGAATAATCTTAGGGGACTAGTCACAGATGGTCTCAGGAGACTCCTCAGGGGCAGGGATGCTCTGCTTCAAGGGCTAGGTGCTGCTGCCGGAAAGGACGGCAGGCTAGAGTCTCCGAGGCCCTCAGCTGCACAGCACGGCACCGGCTTCCCCGGCTTGAGAACACACAGTGAGTCTATTTTCTGTGTTGTGTGCCTGTCCTTGAAATAGGTTTGATGAGTAGATATTGGCATCATTTTGTTAGATAAGGAAACTGAGGCTCAGTGAGGGTAGTTAAGCTCCTATGCATGCATAGTTAGTGAATTACATTTCAAAGCTAATGTCGGAACCTAAACCTGTCTTCACTCTACATGCCTCCCCCAACCCCCGCCCCACCACTGCAAAGTGCCATCTTGCCTGTCAGAGTGCCCAGAGGATAAGGAACTAAAGCTGAGAGGCTTGCTGGGGTTTTATGTGGACTTAGGAAGAGGCCCCTGGGCAGCTCTTCTCTTCCAGCCCTTTGCGAGTCTGTCTTTTTGGTCCCTGTGCTTCTGAGTTTGTTGGGATTCCTGGAAGAGGCCTGAAGCCAGAGGAGGCTTTGGAGGTGGGAACTGAGTCCTTGTCCTAATGTCAGGAATACAGAGGGGAGAAATTAGCCTCTGCAGAATTTACCCTCCTGCAGAATTCTTTTTTTTTTTTTTTTTTTTTTGGCTTGGGGTTCTTCAGGGCTCTTTTCTGTAGGACCACATGGGGACACTTGAGATACGGTGTGACTAACAGAGGCCTCTCCAGAGCAGCCTAGCATTGCTTCCCTGATATATTCAGAGTACCAGATAATAGACTTAAAGTACACTTCTGGAACATTACCTCTGTGGGAGTTGATATCTGCCTGTCCTCCAGATTTACAATAGGATTTCCCATCTGGAGGTAACATGTCAGGATTATTTTAGATTGATCTCATCAATAAGAGCTCCCTGTTTTTTTTTCATATTCATTTAATCAGATGCTAGAACAGATACTTTAATTAACATTTTAAACTTGTACATCTTTTTAACTAAAAACATTTTGACTTGCTAGTATCGATGCATGGTGTAAAATTGAAAAGGTATATAAGAAGATATACAATAAAATGTAAGTTTTCGTCTAATCTCTGACTCCTGGCCATCCATTTTTCTTTCTCTCTTGATTGTGAATTTTATACTTTTGTGTGCTAAATCGCTTTACACTACACAGTTGGCCCTCTGTATCCACACATTCCACATCCATGAATTCAACCACCGTGGGTCAAAAATATTAAAAAAAAAAAAAAAATTCCGGAAAGTTCCGAAGAGCAAAACTTGAATTTGCCTCATACTGGTAACTATTTGCATATTATTTACATTGTATTTACAACTTTTTAAAAATAATATTGACATTGTTTTAGATATGATAAGTAATCTAGAGGTAATTTAAAGTATATAGGAAGCCGTTTGTCAGTTCCTTGCAAATACTGTGCTGCCATTTTATTGAGGGGATCAAGCATCTGGATTTTGTTGGGGGTCCTGAGGATGACTGTATAGTGTTGGATTTGTTCTACAGTGAAAGTTATTTGGAGTTGGTTTGATGATGTTACGCCTTGGTTTTGAGCTTTGTTAGGAGAGATCCAGATCAGCCTGTGGTCAGTGGCCAGCTTAGCTCGATTCCTAGGGACTCATGAGGACGTGATGCTCTGTGTGGTAAGAGGTCTCCCACTTCCGGCTGGTAGGAGCAGAGTGAGTGATCCCCGGCCTTGTCAGCTCTGGGGTTGTTTGGCTTGCTGCTTTCTGTTGCCTTTTCCTGGTCCCAGGTGCGGGTGCTCATACGCATGTAGCTCAGCGCTCGGTGGGAGACTGGCGGCGCCCTGACCACAGCTCTGGCTTGGCAGGGGGTCTCTCTTCTTCAAGGCTCTGCCCCATGCTTGGCCATTTGGCTTCCTGGAACTCTGATTTGTCTCTTGAACATGGCTCTGATGAACTCCCGAGTCCCCCCCACCATCACCCTCCTCATGCCATGGTCTGGAAACTCTCCAAAGAGTAAGCTGGGACAGTCATCGGACTCACCTTTATCTGGGGGAATCAGAGCCCTGTGCTTCGTGCTTTCCAGTGTCTGAAAAGTGTCATCTCATATTTTTTGTCTGGTTTCAGAGTTGTTTTAAATGGGAGGGTAAATCTTGTCCCTGTTATACATCATGGCTGGAAGCAGAAGTCTGACGGATATTAAGGGACTACACTTTTGCTGTAAATGATAGAGTGTGAAAGACGAGATCTCTTCAAGAAAATTAGAGATACCAAGGGAACCGTTCATGCAAAGATGGGCTCAATAAAGGACAGAAACAGTGTGGATCTAACAGAAGCAGATGATATTAAGAAGAGGTGGTAAGAATATACAGAAGAATAATACAAAAAAGATCTTCAGACCCAGATAGTCACGATGGTAAGATCACTAACCTGCAGCCATATGTCCTGAAGTGCAATGTTAAGTGGGCCTTAGGATGCATCACTACGAACAAATGCACTCAATATGCCAGCAGATTTGGAAAACTCAGCAGGGGCCTCAGGACTAAAAAGGGTCAGTTTTTTTTCCAGTCCCAAAGAAAGGCATTGCCAAAGAATGCTCAAATTACTGCACAATTGCACTCAGCTCACACACTAGCAAAGAAATGCTCAAAATTATCCAAGTCAGGCTTCAGTAGTACGTGAACCGTGAACCTACAGATGTTCAAGTTGGATTTAGAAAAGGCAGAAGAACCAGAGATCGTTACCAACCTCCAATGGGTCATCGAAAAAGCAAGAGAATTCCAGAAAAACATCTGCTTCATTGATGATGCCAAAGGCTTTGACTGTGTGGATCACAATAAACTGTGGAAAATTCTGAAAGAGATGGGATTATCAGACCACCTTCCATGCCTCCTGAGAAATCTGTATGCAGGTCAGGAAGCAACAGTTAGAACTGGACATGGAACAAAAGACTGGTTCCAAATGGGGAAAGAAGTATGTCAAGGCTGTATATTGTCATCCTACGTATTTAACTTCTATGCAGAGTACATCATGAGAAACGCTAGGCTGGATGAAGCACAAGCTAGATCAAGATTGCCAGGAGGAATATCAATAGCCTCCGATATGCAGATGGTACCACCCTTATGGCAGAAAGTGAAGAGGAACTAATGAGCCTCTTGATGAAAATGAAAGAGGAGAGTGAAGAAGCTGACTTAAAGCTTATCATTCAGAAAACTAAGATCATGGCATCCAGTCCCATCACTTCATGGCAAATAGAGGGGGAAACAATGGAAACAGTGAGAGACTTTATTTTCTTGGGCTCCAGAATCACTGCAGATGGTGACTGCAGCCATGAAATTAAAGGATGCTTGCTCCTTGGAAGAAAAGCTACGACCAACCTAGACAGCCTGTTAAAAAGCAGAGACATTACTTTGCCAACAAAAGTCCGTCTTGTCAAAGTTGTGGGTTTCCAGTAGTTATGTATTGATGTGAGAGTTGGGACTATAAAGAAAGCTGAGCGCTGAAGAATTGATGCTTTTGAACTGTGGTGTTGGAGAAGACTCTTGAGAGTCCCTTGGACTGCAAGGAGATCCAACTAGTCCATCTTAAAGGAAATCAGTACTGAATATTCATTGGAAGGACTGATGCTGAGGCTGAAACTCCAATACTTTGGCTACCTGATGTGAAGAACTGACTCATTGGAAAAGACCGCGATGCTGGGAAAGATGTAAGGCGAGAGACGGGGACGACAGAGGATGAGATGGTTGGATGGCATCACCGATGCGATGGACATGAGTTTGAGCAGGCTTCGGGGAGTTGGTGATGAACAGGGAAGCCTGGTGTTCATGGGTTCTCAGAGAGTCGGACATGACTGAGCACCTGAACTGAGCTGATAGTCCTTGTCAGGGTTTTTTCTTTGTGTTTTGATGATGCATTCCTAACATTTTTTAATTGAGATATAATTCATAGACATTTAGTGTTTAAAAGCATACACTTCAGTGGTTTTTAGTGTATTCACAAAGTTGTGAAACCATCACCACTGTCTAATTCTATAACATTTTCTATAATATGTGAAGTTGCTGAGTCGTGTCTGACTCTTTGGGGAAACACTCAGACAGTATGTAGTCTGCCAATCTGCCCCGTCCCTGGGAGTCTCCAGGCAAGAATACTGGAGTGGGTAGCCATTCCCTTCTCCAGGGGATCTTCCTGACCCAGGGGGGTCTCCTGCATTGCAGGCTGACTCTTTACCATCTGAGCTGCCAGGGAAGCCCCCCGGGACATTTCCGTCAGCCTGCAGGGGGCACCCTTGTGTGTCAGCAGCGGCTCCCTCTCTGGGTCGGCTCGGTGTTTCTGGGAGTGTGCCTGTCTTGGGTGTTCCGTGTAAATGGGGTCACACAGGACGTAACTTTTGTGACTGGCTGCTTTTGCTGAGCAGAATCTGTCTAGAGCTCCATGGTCGGGGAGTCTCTCCACTCAGCCTTCTTTCTGGCCTTCCCTTGTGTGGACTGAAGCAGAGCTGTCCTTTCCTGTGAGCTGAAACGTAGGCTAGAAAGAGTAGAACTGTTAGCTGTGTCATTGTCTAAGCAGATGTTAGGAGAAATGTCAATAAATGAATTTCAGGTTAATATTGGAAAAAATTTGTCAAGGATGTTGTACAAGTATTATACTTTCATGTTATTTTATTTCACTATTTCTTAGCTTTTTGACTTTCTCGAGTTGATTTTCCTCTTGTGCCAGTGGATTGTGACTATTACTTTAAGCTCCAGTTTTAGAGGGATTTTAGATTGAGGCCTTAGGGAATTGCCATTTGATTACTTTTTTCATTTGCATAATCAAAACATTCTACAGGAGTTTGTGGAGGTTGGAAAGTCAAGAAAACGCAGAACTGCTTCAAGTACCGGAATGTTTACTTTGCACATCGAATTCATTATTTAAATGAGTATTCATTGGACTTCCCTGGTGGCTCAGCCGGTAAAGCCTCTGTCTACAATGAGGGAGACCGGGGTTCGAGCCCTGGGTTGGGAAGATTCCCTGGAGAAGGAAATGGCAATCCACTCCAGTAGTATTGCCTGGAAAATCTCATGGACAGAGGAGCCTGGCAGGCTGCAGTCTATGGGGTTGCAAAGAGTCGGACACGACTGAGCGACTTCCCTTCACTTGACTTGAAGTGGTTTGTCTTATGTGGATTAACTTACTGAAATTTTATAATAGTCTTATAAGATGGGTGCTGGTAATTATCCTCATAGGTAAATAGAGGTCCAGAGACAGTGGGTGGCTTGCTCATGGCCATACAGATTGTAAGTAGTGCGGCTGGAATTTGAACCGAAGCGGCCTGACTCTAGTCTTCCTGTTACCTGAAGAATGCAAGTGTGTTGCTTCCATTTGCCTGTCAGTCCATGAGGCGTGTGTTCAGAATGCTCAGAGTGCTTCATGTGTCACAGAGTGCCTTCCCAGCAGGGTCCCACCACATGTTCCAGCACATCTAGGGACAAAGTCCCAGTACACGCGCTTTCTTCGGCTTCATACTGTACTTGCAGAATTTTTGTTTAGATTTGTTTGATAAAGGTTTGTTTATTCAAAGTTATAGATTAAAGATCTACCGGGCACTGTATGAAGTTCTTTGGAGATTTCAAAGGCGAATTATATTTGAATGTTGCCTTTTAGAAAGAATGTGAAGATATAAATCATGATACAAAGTAGAAAATGCCCAATAGAAGGCAAGTGTCCTCGGAGATCAGAGTAATGTTGTTCTGTATTGATCATTTCTTTTTCTCTTGCCTTTGCTTGCTTCATTTTACTGTTCTGACTCTTAAATTTTAAAATGAGTGGTTTGACCCTTCAGTTGTTAGTCATT
The DNA here is from genome assembly GCF_001704415.2 of Capra hircus. Lineage (NCBI taxonomy): Eukaryota > Metazoa > Chordata > Mammalia > Artiodactyla > Bovidae > Capra > Capra hircus. Next base: position 144,219,336 of record NC_030808.1, on the reverse strand, counting down.
TTGAGGCCTCTTATGACTTGCAAAATAATGTAGGACATATGGTTTTATTTGTTTTTAGGGAATGACAGAGGAAGAGGAAGAGAAGCTTTTGGCTCTGAAAGACTTCATGATGAAATCGAACAAAGCAAAGGCCAATATAGTGGATCAGAGTCATCTCCATGACAGTAGTCAGAAAGGTGTAATTGATTTGGCAGCCTTAGGTATAACTGGGAGACAAGTTGACCTTGTTAAAACCAAACAGGAACCAGATGACAAGCGAGGTTAGTACATTTCTGTGTGTGCGTGTTAGCTTGTTATTATTAGTTGTTGCATAAGTTTTTAGTAGTGGAACTAAGAAGTCACATTTCTCACATGTAGAACTTTCAAATACAGTGAGTGGATGACTCCATTTATATTTAATAGCATGAAGGCTAAGGAGAGGAAAGGTGGAGAAGCGGACGTACAGTTGAGAAATTAAGTAACTTTGCAAATTCCTGGATTTGTACGTGTGGAGTCAGAATTCAATCCAAAGTCTGACTCCAAAGCCTGGCTGCCTCTGTGGAAGTATATGATTGAAGGCAACATTCTATTTTTTAATCCTTTAAGCACCAACCCAAGGTCAATATGTAGAATGAGGGTGAAGTTTCCTAGCTTGTTACTAGTGGGTAATGGCCAGTGAATTGACTAGTCCTGCAAAGGAGAGATGCATTCATGATTTGAAAGTGAAAGTGTTAGTCGTACCGTGTGCCTGACTCTGTGATCCCATGGACTGTATGTAGCCCACCAGGCTCCTCTGTACGTGGAATTTTCATGATTTTCAGTCTTGAGATTTAAACCTGTTGGCTCTTGTGCCATTGACATTGATTGTGTAAGGGTTTTAAAATCTCATGCATTCTTCCCTTGCACCTTTTGTGGAGATATGCTCACTTCCAAGTACATGCCTTTTAAAATCCTTATATTCCAGCATCGGGCTTTCTCTGTGGTTGGGTGGTAAAGAATCCACCTGCTATGCGGAAACACAGGTTTGATCCCTGGGTTGGGAAGATTCCCTGGAGAAGGAAATGGCAACCCACTTCAGTGTTCTTGCCTGAAAAATCCCATGGACAGAGGAGCCTGGTGAGCTACAGTCCATGTGGCTGCAAAGAGTCAGACACGATTTAGCAACCTAACAACAGCATTCTAGTATCAGATTTTGAGGGCAGCTGATGAATTACTTTCAAAAAAGAAAAGACCTCTAACTGTTGAACTTGGAATAAACTATTTGCAACTTAACTATTAACGGTTTACAGCAGTGATGCCCAACCTTTTTGGCACCAGTGACCGACAATTTTTCCACAGGTGAGAGATGAGGTTGGTTTCTGTTTCACTGGCTATTCACCTTTTGCTATGCAGCCTGGTTCCTAACCGGCCACGACTTGGGGGTGGGGACCCCTGATTTATAGCCATAAAATGTAAAGCATTTATATAGTTTGATAAGGAAAACCACAAGCTCCCGAGAGAAAAATAGTGAAGGATTTGAACATACAAGTGATAGAATAAAAATTCACATTTAAAAGGTAAACAATGAAATGAATGCAAATAGAAACGAGATGCCATTCTCTGCCTTTGTGACTAGTGAAGACTGATGATGCTTGTGTCAGCAAGTGGCAGGGAATGGGCATTTTCACTAAATTCACTGTTTTTGAGCTTATAAATGGAACATATTATTAATATGATTTTTTTTTTTTACTATTTGACTTATGTTTTCAGTTCTGGAAATTCCTTATAGAAACGCTGACAGACCTGTGAAGGAATATGCATAAGAATGCAGATGACTTTTCATTTCTTTTTTTCACCCCATGTAACTGACTCTGGATATAGAGAGGTCATATTTATCAGTGTAGTCAGGACATTTGAAAAAGTTATATTTTTGTTGGTTCTTCAGATAAGGTGGTTCCTTGAAATTGAGCCAGCCTTGGACAACTAGGCAGCAGTTAGGTCTAATTACTAACACTACTGAAAGTGCATCTGTCCATCTGCCCTAGAGATGAAATGAGAACTAACATGTTTCTCTGTGAATATAAATAAATCGGCCCTCATGAAGAACAAATAGCTCATGAGTCCGTGCTATCCCCCTTCCTCTGCCCCATGCACGCAGAGAGTAATACAAGCACGGATTTGTCATAGAGGCTTCCTTCAGATTATTCTGATCTTTTTTCATAGCTAGAAAACATGGGAAACAAGACTCAAATGTCAGTGAAGAGTGGAAAAGCATGTTTGGCTCTCTGGAACCACCGAGCATGCAGCAGGCCCTGCCTAAAGGGAGTGATCAGGAGGTGATGCCGGCTGGGAAGCCGCCTCGTTCCGAGTCCTCCGCTGCTATCTGCGTCCCTTTGTCGACTTCTCCGCAGGTATTGTCATCCCGCAGTAGCGCGCGTTTTGTCTGTGGATCTCATTCTACTGTTTTGGATGTTTAGAGGCTGTGTACTGTACCGGAAAAATCAGTACAGTGACTTGTCTTTTAGGAAGGACGTTTTTCTTTGCACGAGAGGTTTATCTTCATAGTCAAAGGGAAGTCTAGTATTGAAAGCACCAAATAAGGTGATCTGAAACTGGGGTGAAGATGTCATTATGAACTAGGATTCTACTCCTAGGCTGCAGTGAACCTTTAAAATCTTTTTATTCTTCATTTAATATAGCATAGTTATATCTGTAAGATAGCAAAAATACTTCTGGGAAGAAAAGTCCCAAGTTTACTCTGTGTGAGAAATGTCATGATTTAGATATATTTGAAGTAAGTTTTTTAATTTGCGTTAATTCTTCCCTAGGCAATTCTATTTTAATTGAATCAACTGATAAATTAAAATTCACTTTCTTTGTCTCAGTTAATGAGTATTTTTGTTTAATGTTATTGGCTACACTGAGAATGTTTTTAAAATATGGAGATTTGGAATTAGTGGTTAAACTTTATTTTAATTAGATTTTCACTGAGAAAATATGTCCCTGTATTTAGATGGATTTAAAAATTGGTACATTAATAAGGACAAAAGTCTGGTGTAATAGAGAGAACGTGGGTAGATTTTAATCATCAAACAGACTTTACTTATGACACAGATACTTACTCTTTTGGTTTTGCAGGTTCCAGAAGTGACAAATGTCCAAAATAGAAAACCAACAGTACAGGTTTTCAGTAGCACAATTTTACCGTCCACTTCCCAGATCCGGATCACAACGTGTAAAGCTGAGCTTCAGCAGCTCATACAGCAGAAAACGGGGAGCAGTGGCAGTGCGCGAGAGGATAGCTAAGCAGATGATGGGAAACGCCGGAGTGGGAGAGTAAACCCCCACCACCTGGTGCGTGTGCTGTTGAGGGGCGGTGGTATTCCAGCCCGGGTGCCTGGGCCTGGAATCCAGTGGAAGAAAGTGGTGACAGTTACTGGCAGAGGAAGTGATCCCCAAGCTGTCACTTTGAAAGCCCACGATCCCTAATGTTCTTTCCCAGGTGGTCGCAGGGGCTGAGACTCCACGGCTCCCAGTGGCAGGGGAGCCAGGTTTGCTTCCTGGTCCTGGAACTAGATCCTGCATACTGCACCTGAGACCCGGTGCAACCTAAGTATACATGTATATACAAAAGAAAGCCCACAGGAAGAGCCGAGAAGTGAGAAATCCCAGCTCGGTGCCTGTGGAGTTCGGGTCTTCTCGGCTCTGGCAGTGCCTGTAGGCCTGTCATCTGCTGTTCTCACTTGCCGGTGGCCCACGTTCCCCATTGGTAGTGCTGGGTTTTACCTGCTTAGTGCCTGCTTAGTGTCATGCCACTTTCCCACTAAATGTCAGACTTCCTTGAGTAAACTCTGGCATTCAACTTCTGAGGGGTTTAATAGCTATGAATTTCTTTAAAAAATAGGTAGAAACATTTGGAAAATAATGAGTGCTTTAAAAATAAACCAAAATCACCTATAACCAACCATCACTCAGCAATCATCAACATTAAGATTTTTGGAAAAACACTTCTGCATTCTGATAAAATTTGGAGAAACTTAAGAGAGATTTCAGATGGAAATTGTGGCTCAGTTGTGTTAACAGACATGCCCAGTGTTATGTGATGGAGCTCATCTCTGACATTGGATTGGCAGATTTTTAAAAACATTTTTAATGAGTTTCTGTATAGATTTTAATAATAAAAATGTATCTTGAAAACTGAGATGAAATATATGCTTATGGGTTAGTCAGTACAGTCGCTCAGTCGTGTCTGACTGTGACGCCATGGGCCACAGCACGCCAGGCCTCCCTGTCCATCACCTACTCCCAGAGCTTGCTCAAACTCTTGTCCATTGAGTTGGTGATGCCATCCAACCATCTCATCCTCTGTCATCCCCTTTTCCTCCTGCCTTCAATCTTTCCCAGCATCAGGGTCTTTTCAGATGAGTGAGTTCTTTGCATCAGGTGGCCAAAGTATTGGGTAGAGATTGAAAAACCACATGAGTTCCCACAGACTTCCATTGTGAGTGTAGGAAAAATGCCAGTAGAGACCAATGATTTAAAGACTTCAGAAATCTTAATAAGTGGTCTTTTGAGTCACATAATTTTTTTTTTTCTTTTAAGAAAAATACCCTGGAATGTTTGTTTCTAAAATACAGTTCAATACGGTTTATCAGTCCGGCTTTAAAAACAAAAACTGTCGATCACACACTGTCTATTTGACTATAGAATCTGTCTTTATAAGTGGCATTTTATACTTAAGTGAAGCTATACGTTTTATTCTGTAATCCCAGGAAAGGTATCAGATTTTGTGGTTCATGAAATGTGCCATGACTGTTGGACTTTTGATGTTTTTCTTTCCACACTTGAGTGGTTTTGTGAAATAGATTTTCTGGGGGAAATGTTCAACCTAGCCTGCTCTATTATCTAGACTTCATGGCAGAGTGTTTTGAGTATTCTCAAATCCAGCATATCCTCCCTGGAAATCACACTCAGCTGTTCTTTCCACACATGTGAGCTAGAGATGCAGGGGGAATGGTATTTTTCTGCTGACTGTGCCAGGTTCGGCAATGGTCTTGGTTTCCGCTTTGTTTCTTGGTAAAAGAAATGAGTTGATTTTAAGATGACGTTGTTACTCAGCAGGCATAGATCCTTCAGTATAGCTTTTTCTAAAAAATTATTTATTTTTAACTGGAGGATGATTGCTTTACATTACTATATTGACTTCTGGTTGCAAAAAGATATGACACTGAAATATGAACTCTCCAGGTTGGTAGGTGCCCATTATGCTACTGGGGAAGAGCAGAGAAATAACTCCAGAAGGAATTAAGAGGCTACGCCAAAGCGGAAACAACTCCAAGTTTGCGATATGGACTGGTGGTGAACTAAAGTCCGGTGCTGGAAAGAACAACATTGCATAGGAAGCTGGAATGTTAGGTCCGTGAATCAGGGTAAATTGGAAGTGGTCAAACAGGAGATGGCACGAGTGAACATTGTATTCTAGGAATCAGTGAACTAAGATGGACTGGAATGGGTGAATTTAACTCAGATGACCATCATCTCCGGTGCTGTGCCTGGACATGCCCTGTGGAACACTCCAGGTCCTGAATCTAGAAG
>NC_030808.1:144169336-144213778 GCF_001704415.2 Capra hircus | reverse complement strand
GATGCTGAGGCGAAACTCCAATACTTTGGCTACCTGATGTGAAGAACTGACTCATTGGAAAAGACCGCGATGCTGGGAAAGATGTAAGGCGAGAGACGGGGACGACAGAGGATGAGATGGTTGGATGGCATCACCGATGCGATGGACATGAGTTTGAGCAGGCTTCGGGGAGTTGGTGATGAACAGGGAAGCCTGGTGTTCATGGGTTCTCAGAGAGTCGGACATGACTGAGCACCTGAACTGAGCTGATAGTCCTTGTCAGGGTTTTTTCTTTGTGTTTTTGATGATGCATTCCTAACATTTTTTAATTGAGATATAATTCATAGACATTTAGTGTTTAAAAGCATACACTTCAGTGGTTTTTAGTGTATTCACAAAGTTGTGAAACCATCACCACTGTCTAATTCTATAACATTTTCTATAATATGTGAAGTTGCTGAGTCGTGTCTGACTCTTTGGGGAAACACTCAGACAGTATGTAGTCTGCCAATCTGCCCCGTCCCTGGGAGTCTCCAGGCAAGAATACTGGAGTGGGTAGCCATTCCTTCTCCAGGGGATCTTCCTGACCCAGGGGTCTCCTGCATTGCAGGCTGACTCTACCATCTGAGCTGCCAGGGAAGCCCCCCGGGACATTTCCGTCAGCCTGCAGGGGGCACCCTTGTGTGTCAGCAGCGGCTCCCTCTCTGGGTCGGCTCGGTGTTTCTGGGAGTGTGCCTGTCTTGGGTGTTCCGTGTAAATGGGGTCACACAGGACGTAACTTTTGTGACTGGCTGCTTTTGCTGAGCAGAATCTGTCTAGAGCTCCATGGTCGGGGAGTCTCTCCACTCAGCCTTCTTTCTGGCCTTCCCTTGTGTGGACTGAAGCAGAGCTGTCCTTTCCTGTGAGCTGAAACGTAGGCTAGAAAGAGTAGAACTGTTAGCTGTGTCATTGTCTAAGCAGATGTTAGGAGAAATGTCAATAAATGAATTTCAGGTTAATATTGGAAAAAATTTGTCAAGGATGTTGTACAAGTATATACTTTCATGTTATTTTATTTCACTATTTCTTAGCTTTTTGACTTTCTCGAGTTGATTTTCCTCTTGTGCCAGTGGATTTGTGACTATTACTTTAAGCTCCAGTTTTAGAGGGATTTTAGATTGAGGCCTTAGGGAAATTGCCATTTGATTACTTTTTTCATTTGCATAATCAAAACATTCTACAGGAGTTTGTGGAGTTTGGAAAGTCAAGAAAATGCCAGAACTGGCTCCAAGTACCAGAATGTTTACTTTGCACATCGAATTCATTATTTAAATGAGTATTCATTGGACTTCCCTGGTGGCTCAGCCGGTAAAGCCTCTGTCTACAATGCGGGAGACCCGGGTTCGAGCCCTGGGTTGGGAAGATTCCCTGGAGAAGGAAATGGCAATCCACTCCAGTACTATTGCCTGGAAAATCCCATAGACAGAGGAGCCTGGCAGGCTGCAGTCTATGGGGTTGCAAAGAGTCGGACACGACTGAGCGACTTCCCTTCACTTGACTTGAAGTGGTTTGTCTTATGTGGATTAACTCACTGAAATTTTATAATAGTCTTATAAGATGGGTGCTGGTAATTATCCTCATAGGTAAATAGAGGTCCAGAGACAGTGGGTGGCTTGCTCACGGCCATACAGATTGTAAGTAGTGCGGCTGGAATTTGAACCGAAGCGGCCTGACTCTAGTCTTCCTGTTACCTGAAGAATGCAAGTGTGTTGCTTCCATTTGCCTGTCAGTCCATGAGGCGTGTGTTCAGAATGCTCAGAGTGCTTCATGTGTCACAGAGTGCCTTCCCAGCAGGGTCCCACCACATGTTCCAGCACATCTAGGGACAAAGTCCCAGTACACGCGCTTTCTTCGGCTTCATACTGTACTTGCAGAATTTTTGTTTAGATTTGTTTGATAAAGGTTTGTTTATTCAAAGTTATAGATTAAAGATCTACCGGGCACTGTATGAAGTTCTTTGGAGATTTCAAAGGCGAATTATATTTGAATGTTGCCTTTTAGAAAGAATGTGAAGATATAAATCATGATACAAAGTAGAAAATGCCCAATAGAAGGCGAAGTGTCCTCGGAGATCAGAGTAATGTTGTTCTGTATTGATCATTTCTTTTTCTCTTGCCTTTGCTTGCTTCATTTTACTGTTCTGACTCTTAAATTTTAAAATGAGTGGTTTGACCCTTCAGTTGTTAGTCATTTTGAGGCCTCTTATGACTTGCAAAATAATGTAGGACATATGGTTTTATTTGTTTTTAGGGAATGACAGAGGAAGAGGAAGAGAAGCTTTTGGCTCTGAAAGACTTCATGATGAAATCGAACAAAGCAAAGGCCAATATAGTGGATCAGAGTCATCTCCATGACAGTAGTCAGAAAGGTGTAATTGATTTGGCAGCCTTAGGTATAACTGGGAGACAAGTTGACCTTGTTAAAACCAAACAGGAACCAGATGACAAGCGAGGTTAGTACATTTCTGTGTGTGCGTGTTAGCTTGTTATTATTAGTTGTTGCATAAGTTTTTAGTAGTGGAACTAAGAAGTCACATTTCTCACATGTAGAACTTTCAAATACAGTGAGTGGATGACTCCATTTATATTTAATAGCATGAAGGCTAAGGAGAGGAAAGGTGGAGAAGCGGACGTACAGTTGAGAAATTAAGTAACTTTGCAAATTCCTGGATTTGTACGTGTGGAAGTCAGAATTCAGATCCAAAGTCTGACTCCAAAGCCTGGCTGCCTCTGTGGAAGTATATGATTGAAGGCAACATTCTATTTTTTAATCCTTTAAGCACCAACCCAAGGTCAATATGTAGAATGAGGGTGAAGTTTCCTAGCTTGTTACTAGTGGGTAATGGCCAGTGAATTGACTAGTCCTGCAAAGGAGAGATGCATTCATGATTTGAAAGTGAAAGTGTTAGTCGTACCGTGTGCCTGACTCTGTGATCCCATGGACTGTATGTAGCCCACCAGGCTCCTCTGTACATGGAATTTTCATGATTTTCAGTCTTGAGATTTAAACCTGTTGGCTCTTGTGCCATTGACATTGATTGTGTAAGGGTTTTAAAATCTCATGCATTCTTCCCTTGCACCTTTTGTGGAGATATGCTCACTTCCAAGTACATGCCTTTTAAAATCCTTATATTCCAGCATCGGGCTTTCTCTGTGGTTGGGTGGTAAAGAATCCACCTGCTATGCGGAAACACAGGTTTGATCCCTGGGTTGGGAAGATCCCTGGAGAAGGAAATGGCAACCCACTTCAGTGTTCTTGCCTGAAAAATCCCATGGACAGAGGAGCCTGGTGAGCTACAGTCCATGTGGCTGCAAAGAGTCAGACACGATTTAGCAACCTAACAACAGCATTCTAGTATCAGATTTTGAGGGCAGCTGATGAATTACTTTCAAAAAAGAAAAGACTTCTAACTGTTGAACTTGGAATAAACTATTTGCAACTTAACTGTTAACGGTTTACCATTTTTTCCACAGGTGAGAGATGAGGTTGGTTTCTGTTTCACTGGCTATTCACCTTTTGCTATGCAGCCTGGTTCCTAACCGGCCACGACTTGGGGGTGGGGACCCCTGATTTATAGCCATAAAATGTAAAGCATTTATATAGTTGATAAGGAAAACCACAAGCTCCCGAGAGAAAAATAGTGAAGGATTTGAACATACAAGTGATAGAATAGAAATTCACATTTAAAAGGTAAACAATGAAATGAATGCAAATAGAAACGAGATGCCATTCTCTGCCTTTGTGACTAGTGAAGACTGATGATGCTTGTGTCAGCAAGTGGCAGGGAATGGGCATTTTCACTAAATTCACTGTTTTTGAGCTTATAAATGGAACATATTATTAATATGATTTTTTTTTTTTACTATTTGACTTATGTTTTCAGTTCTGGAAATTCCTCATAGAAACGCTGACAGACCTGTGAAGGAATATGCATAAGAATGCAGATGACCTTTCATTTCTTTTTTTCACCCCATGTAACTGACTCTGGATATAGAGAGGTCATATTTATCAGTGTAGTCAGGACATTTGAAAAAGTTATATTTTTTGTTGGTTCTTCAGATAAGGTGGTTCCTTGAAATTGAGCCAGCCTTGGACAACTAGGCAGCAGTTAGGTCTAATTACTAACACTACTGAAAGTGCATCTGTCCATCTGCCCTAGAGATGAAATGAGAACTAACATGTTTCTCTGTGAATATAAATAAATCGGCCCTCATGAAGAACAAACAGCTCATGAGTCCGTGCTATCCCCCTTCCTCTGCCCCATGCACGCAGAGAGTAATACAAGCACGGATTTGTCATAGAGGCTTCCTTCAGATTATTCTGATCTTTTTTCATAGCTAGAAAACATGGGAAACAAGACTCAAATGTCAGTGAAGAGTGGAAAAGCATGTTTGGCTCTCTGGAGCCACCGAGCATGCAGCAGGCCCTGCCTAAAGGGAGTGATCAGGAGGTGATGCCGGCTGGGAAGCCGCCTCGTTCCGAGTCCTCCGCTGCTATCTGCGTCCCTTTGTCGACTTCTCCGCAGGTATTGTCATCCGGCAGTAGCGCGCGTTTTGTCTGTGGATCTCATTCTACTGTTTTGGATGTTTAGAGGCTGTGTACTGTACCGGAAAAATCAGTACAGTGACTTGTCTTTTAGGAAGGACGTTTTTCTTTGCACGAGAGGTTTATCTTCATAGTCAAAGGGAAGTCTAGTATTGAAAGCACCAAATAAGGTGATCTGAAACTGGGGTGAAGACGTCATTATGAACTAGGATTCTACTCCTAGGCTGCAGTGAACCTTTAAAATCTTTTATTCTTCATTTAATATAGCATAGTTATATCTGTAAGATAGCAAAAATACTTCTGGGAAGAAAAGTCCCAAGTTTACTCTGTGTGAGAAATGTCATGATTTAGATATATTTGAAGTAAATTTTTTAATTTGCGTTAATTCTTCCCTAGGCAATTCTATTTTAATTGAATCAACTGATAAATTAAAATTCACTTTCTTTGTCTCAGTTAATGAGTATTTTTGTTTAATGTTATTGCTACACTGAGAATGTTTTTAAAATATGGAGATTTGGAATTAGTGGTTAAACTTTATTTTAATTAGATTTTCACTGAGAAAATATGTCCCTGTATTTAGATGGATTTAAAAATTGGTACATTAATAAGGACAAAAGTCTGGTGTAATAGAGAGAACGTGGGTAGATTTTAATCATCAAACAGACTTTACTTATGACACAGATACTTACTCTTTTGGTTTTGCAGGTTCCAGAAGTGACAAATGTCCAAAATAGAAAACCAACAGTACAGGTTTTCAGTAGCACAATTTTACCGTCCACTTCCCAGATCCGGATCACAACGTGTAAAGCTGAGCTTCAGCGGCTCATACAGCAGAAACGGGAGCAGTGCAGTGCCGAGAGGATAGCTAAGCAGATGATGGGAAACGCCGAGTGGGAGAGTAAACCCCCACCACCTGGTGCGTGTGCTGTTGAGGGGCGGTGGTATTCCAGCCCGGGTGCCTGGGCCTGGAATCCAGTGGAAGAAACTGGTGACAGTTACTGGCAGAGGAAGTGATCCCCAAGCTGTCACTTTGAAAGCCCACGATCCCTAATGTTCTTCCCAGGTGGTCCAGGGGCTGAGGCTCCACGCTCCCAGTGCAGGGGAGCCAGGTTTGCTTCCTGGTCCTGGAACTAGATCCTGCATACTGCACCTGAGACCCGGTGCAACCTAAGTATACATGTATATACAAAAGAAAGCCCACAGGAAGAGCCGAGAAGTGAGAAATCCCAGCTCGGTGCCTGTGGAGTTCGGGTCTTCTCGGCTCTGGCAGTGCCTGTAGGCCTGTCATCTGCTGTTCTCACTTGCCGGTGGCCCACGTTCCCCATTGGTAGTGCTGGGTTTTACCTGCTTAGTGCCTGCTTAGTGTCATGCCACTCTCCCACTAAATGTCAGACTTCCTTGAGTAAACTCTGGCATTCAACTTCTGAGGGGTTTAATAGCTATGAATTTCTTTAAAAAATAGGTAGAAACATTTGGAAAATAATGAGTGCTTTAAAAATAAACCAAAATCACCTATAACCAACCATCACTCAGCAATCATCAACATTAAGATTTTTGGAAAAACACTTCTGCATTCTGATAAAATTTGGAGAAACTTAAGAGAGATTTCAGATGGAAATTGTGGCTCAGTTGTGTTAACAGACATGCCCAGTGTTATGTGATGGAGCTCATCTCTGACATTGGATTGGCAGATTTTTAAAAACATTTTTAATGAGTTTCTGTATAGATTTTAATAATAAAAATGTATCTTGAAAACTGAGATGAAATATATGCTTATGGGTTAGTCAGTACAGTCGCTCAGTCGTGTCTGACTGTGACGCCATGGGCCACAGCACGCCAGGCCTCCCTGTCCATCACCTACTCCCAGAGCTTGCTCAAACTCTTGTCCATTGAGTTGGTGATGCCATCCAACCATCTCATCCTCTGTCATCCCCTTTTCCTCCTGCCTTCAATCTTTCCCAGCATCAGGGTCTTTTCAGATGAGTGAGTTCTTTGCATCAGGTGGCCAAAGTATTGGGTAGAGATTGAAAAACCACATGAGTTCCCACAGACTTCCATTGTGAGTGTAGGAAAAATGCCAGTAGAGACCAATGATTTAAAGACTTCAGAAATCTTAATAAGTGGTCTTTTGAGTCACATAATTTTTTTTTTCTTTTAAGAAAAATACCCTGGAATGTTTGTTTCTAAAATACAGTTCAATACGGTTTATCAGTCCGGCTTTAAAAACAAAAACTGTCGATCACACACTGTCTATTTGACTATAGAATCTGTCTTTATAAGTGGCATTTTATACTTAAGTGAAGCTATACGTTTTATTCTGTAATCCCAGGAAAGGTATCAGATTTTGTGGTTCATGAAATGTGCCATGACTGTTGGACTTTTGATGTTTTTTCTTTCCACACTTGAGTGGTTTTGTGAAATAGATTTTCTCTTGGGGGAAATGTTCAACCTAGCCTGCTCTATTATCTAGACTTCATGGCAGAGTGTTTTTGAGTATTCTCAAATCCAGCATATCCTCCCTGGAAATCACACTCAGCTGTTCTTTCCACACATGTGAGCTAGAGATGCAGGGGGAATGGTATTTTTCTGCTGACTGTGCCAGGTTCGGCAATGGTCTTGGTTTCCGCTTTGTTTCTTGGTAAAAGAAATGAGTTGATTTTAAGATGACGTTGTTACTCAGCAGGCATAGATCCTTCAGTATAGCTTTTTCTAAAAAATTATTTATTTTTAACTGGAGGATGATTGCTTTACATTACTATATTGACTTCTGGTTGCAAAAAGATATGACACTGAAATATGAACTCTCCAGGTTGGTAGGTGCCCATTATGCTACTGGGGAAGAGCAGAGAAATAACTCCAGAAGGAATTAAGAGGCTACGCCAAAGCGGAAACAACTCCAAGTTGTGGATATGACTGGTGGTGAAACTAAAGTCCGGTGCTGTAAAGAACAACATTGCATAGGAAGCTGGAATGTTAGGTCCGTGAATCAGGGTAAATTGGAAGTGGTCAAACAGGAGATGGCACGAGTGAACATTGATATTCTAGGAATCAGTGAACTAAGATGGACTGGAATGGGTGAATTTAACTCAGATGACCATCATCTCCGGTGCTGTGCCTGCGGACATGCCCTGTGGAACACTCCAGGTCCTGAATCTAGAAGTGCAGCCCCCTCTGTAGGAGTTCCAGACAGGACGCAGACACCAGGGGGCACCATCACGCACTCCCACTTCTGTATCCACTCACAGCCAGCGGGAGGTCGAGAGGAGCCATAGCCCAGGGCTTTAGCTGATTACCCTCCTATTCAGGACTTGCCAGGTGGCTCAGCAGTAAAAAAGTCCGCTGCCAAGGTAGGAGATTCGGGTTCGATCCCTGTGTCGGGCACATCCTGTGAAGGAGGAAATGGCCTCTCACTCCAGTATTCTTGCCTGGAACATGCCGTGGGCAGAGGATCCTGGAGGGCTACAGTCCATAGGATCGCAAACGGTCGGACTTGGCTGAGTGCCTGAGCACATCCTATTTTGGACTTCATCTGTCATAGGTAAATCCTGACTACATGTCTTTGTTCCTGAATTTTACTTTCAGGAGAAAAGGTAAAGATCGGTCAAATGAACTGATGCAAGGGATTCTGTAAAAGGAAAGAAAATATCCTTGCAGGGTATGACAGAAGCGAGTCAGCATGGAAGACCTCAAGTTAAATCGAATGTCCTCATGGGCCTGCATGTTCAGTGACTCAGTTGTGTCCAACTCTCTCTGACTCCTTGAACTGTAGCCACCAGGATCCTCTGTCCATGGGAACTCCCAGGCAGCAATCCTGGAGTGTGTTGCCGTTTCCTCCTCCAGGGGCTCTTCCTGACCCAGGAATCCAACCCTTGTCTTGTGTCTCCTGCATTGGCAGGTGGATTCTTTACCGCTGTGCCACCTAGGAAGGCCAATGCGCTCAGAAACAACGCTATTTACACGTTTGTGTTAAGTGAGTTCTGGAAAGAAAATAAAAGATATTTGAATTTGCGGGAGGAGAGGAGGTTTTGAGTGCTAATCCCCATGTCACTGGGATTTCTGACCACCCATTTGTGGGTAAGGGCAGTGTGACTTACTGTCCTGGCTGTGACCTTGGCATAGTGGCTTTGGAGCCAGACACACTGGGTGTGATTACAGGAGGAGGAGGGGGAGGATGGGACGAGGAGGGAGGAGGCGATGAAGACAGGGAGCAGGGGAGGAGGAGGAAGGGGAAGCAGAGGAGGGGTGGAGGACGAGGGGGAGGATGGGAGGAGGAGGGGGAGGAGGAGGGGGAGGAGGGGAAGAAGGGGAGGCTCAGGGGGAGGAGGGAAAGGAAGGGGAGAGGGGAGGTCGAGGGGGAGGAGGGGAATGGGGAGAAGAGTGGGGAGAGGGGAAGAGGAAGGGGAGGGGAGGAGGGAGAAGGGGAGAAGAGGGGGAGGGGAGGAGGATTGATGGATTTCATTCCATTTAGAAATTCCACACACATACCTAGAAAGTGACTTTATTACTTGTAGTATAACGGAACAACCGTGGGCGACTGCGGACAGCACCTGCTGTGTCCAGCATGCGTGCCTGTTTCTGAATGATTCTGTGTCTCGCCATCTGCCCTATGGTGACTCACCTCACAGGCCAAATGCCCAAAGCGAAGTTGCTCAGTTGTGTCCAGCTCTTTGCGACCCCGTGGACTGTAGCCTCCATCTGTGGGATTTTCCAGGCAAGAGTACCGGAGTGGGTTGCCATTTCCTTCTCTGGGGATCTTCCCGACTCAGGGATGACCAAACCACATATGAAATGCAGTGGAGAAAAATTTTTAATTAAAAAACAATGCCCTATTGATTTTTATGCTTTCCTGTAAATTGATATCAACTTTCGTCTAGTAAAGGAGCACCTCAAACCAACTCTAGAGTTGGATTAGAGTCATTTTTCTCAGGAAAGTCACCTCCTCCAGCGTGGGATTTATGACCCCGGAGTTCCCAGACTGGTTGTGTGTGCGTGTGTGTGTCTCGTCAGGGAAGTTGTGTATATGAAAAATTACCACGGAATCTTTTCCAGGGACATAGAATATTTAAAAATGCTATCAAAAACTGAACAAAACTTCTTAGACTTGTGGTAAGTAGACTTGTGTTTAAGTGATGTAAAACTAAAATTTCAAGAAGTACAGGAAGACAGCGTCGTCTTTTACTTCTGTAGAGATGCGGCAATTATTGTGTTGTGTTGTCCTTTACACACGTATCTGTCTGATAAAATTGGGTTCTCACTTCCCTTTGGCTTCCCCGGCGGCTCAATGGTGAAGAATCTGCTACTGCAGGAGGTGCAGCTCCCGCCCTCGGGTGGGGAAGAACCCCTGGATCAGGAGACGGCAGCCCACGCCAAAATGCTTGCTGGGAAATTCCACAGACAGAGGAGCCTAGCAGGCTACAGTGCACGGGGGCTCAAAGAATCAGATACAACTGAGCGACTCAACTGCAACAATATTAATTTTACATTTTATTTATTCAGTACATCTTTTGTATTGAATGGATGTTTTACAGTAAACAGGAAAATTCACATAAATGTTTTGAAATAGCTCTACATTTCAAAGAAATACTATGTTTGCTCTAGGTATCAAAGGGAGACAACACTCAGATACTACAATAGAAAATATGATTACATTCAGTGTAAAAGCATAGGACAAATACAAATAGAGCCTAAATACAATTTTGTGGAAAAACAAAATACATAGATACATGTACACACACCTTAGACAATAATTAGCCTTGATGCAACACGTGTGTGATTTCTGATTTCTTCTGCATAAGAGGGAGGAAATAAGAGGATAGACAAACAGGAGAGGCAAGGGAGGAAAAGAGAGGAAGAAAGCAGCAAAGAGAGGCAGGAGAGGGAAGGAGGCAGGAAGGTCTCAGGGGTGGGAGGGGAGCGGAAATGCTCCTGCTGCTGCTTTAAATGCCACCCCACAAGAGGGGCTGGAGAAGCACAACCAACCCAAAACCTTTTCTGCAATACTCTAGCTCTACTGTCTTTTCCCTTCTTTTTCACTGTTCACTAGCTCAGTAGTGTCAGACTCTTTGCGACCCCATAGACTACAGCATATCAGGCTCCCTGTCCTTCACCATCTCCTGGAGTTTGCTCAAACTCCATTGAGTCGGTGATGCCATCCACCATCTGATCTCCTGTTGCCCCCTTTTCCACCTGCCGTCAATCTTTCCAGCTACAGGGTCTTCTCCACTGAGTCAGATGCTTCAGTCCATAAAGAGTCCCAGACCTCTTTATGGGCCAAGAGTTTCAACTCCATGTCACACATTTTAGGGCTAGCTGGGCACTCGGGAGATCACGGTCATTGCTTCAGCCCACATTGGATCCTTTTTAAAGATCGACCACGTGACCTTGCAGGCTTGGGTCTCACTGCCCTGAAAAGGGCCTGACTTCCCTCAGGAGGGTTTGCTGCACACACCCCACAGGATGCACCAGGGGCTCTTGAACCCTGGAACTGTCAGGACCCTTGCAAGGGTCTCTGGTGCCAGTTCCCTTGCTTCCGTGTCCAGTAAAGGAACTGAGGATGAGATGCTAGGCAGAGTCCGAGACCCTGACTAGGAGGCTCTGAGCGTGGGCATGCCAGAGAGATACTAGGAGAGACAGACATGGTGAAGGGAATTCAAACAGGGCAAACTGAGCCTCTACACCCTTCCCACTTCTAAGACGACTCTGTGGGTTACAGATCCACTCAGGGGCCAGGAAAATGGGAAGCATGGGCTGCAAATGGCAGGACCACGCTAGGAAACCAGCCCACGTCACCACACCACCTGGGAACAGAGTCCCCTTGTACCAGGGACACAGTAAGAACGTGCTGGCTCCATGGAACCTATGCACATGTAAGATGCTGACATTCAGGTTGATTCCTCCTGAGCTGCTGGCGCCGGAGTACTAGTCTCACAGCTAGCACCTGGTGGCAATGCCCTCCAGTCCTGGGCTCTGCCAGCGTGGTGAGCACACACAAGGGAGGGGGAGCCTCAGAGGAGGGTGGGCACCTGGACTTTGGGGACAGACCCAGGTTTTCTCTGTTGCAGGAGTCCACGGATCAGACCTCAGCCAAGAAGAGGCCCCACCACTCTGCCCCTGTGTGCCCTTGTGTACAGAAAGGGCCGTACCCTGGCCCTGCTCTGACCCCCTAGGTTTGCTGTAGGGCCAGATGCACCTAGAGGGCCTGCTCCAAGCTGAGATCAGCAGTTTCCACCTCCCCCAAGGCCTCTGTAGGGGATTAGCTCCCTCTCTGTTTCAGAGCATTTAGGGAGAAGTGTTTCCTAGATCCTGGCTGGCTTCCCCTCCCCCAGCTTAGCTGATCAGCCCTGGACTAAGATCCATAGAACACCAGCCGACCATCTTCCCCTTCCCTGAGCTCCTGGGAGACTGGGAGGAAGGGAATCCCGACGTCCAGACAAAGAAGGAACCAGCAAACGGCCATCCCCCAGTCCAGGGCTCGGAGGGTGAGCTGAAGGGCGTCCCTGACGATGCTGACTGCAGTGTGTCTCTAGCACGTCCAGAAGAGGAGCAGCAAGCGACAGCAACACACACGAGAGGAGATGAGCAGAGGAGGGAAGAGCTCCCAGGACGAATCTCAAGTCTTCACACTGTAGAAGCGTCCCTGGGGTGTGAAAATTCACAGCTGGAAAGAGAGATTCAGCAAAGCCTGCCTGATTTTCATGACAGGCATGTGATGCAACTTTACAGAAGACTGTTGAAGAAAGAATCGCGCTGCTTGGAGTCCAAGAAGAAACTGCTCAGCATCTGTAGAGAGCTGAAATCCGTGTGTCAGATCCACAACCTCTCCAAGAAGAGAGCTGGAGACCTGAGCGAAGCATTGGAGACAACCGCTGCCTGCCATCGCCAGGAGGTGCGCCTCTGTGAGGAAAGAGCTCAGGAAAGCTGGGTGGCGGTCGTGCGGATGGAGAGAGCGCTCAGCGAGCTGACCCGAGAGAATGCTGCCTCAGGCAGCTGCTGGCCCAGGTCGAGTTCAACTCCCAGCTCTCCCCGAGGGGCCTTCATGTTCCCGCTGCTCCACCCACAGCCCACAGGGGCCCACAGGGGTCAGGGGAGCCCCTGGGTCACGAGGCACCCCCGGCGAGGGGGAGGGTCCAGTCCTGAGGACGCAGGGGCCCAAGGTCACCTGCAGGTCAACTCAGCTCAGCGCAGCCGGGTCCCGACACTCACGACCAGGACACAACATCAGCTTGTGTTTTTCCTGTTTCAAGTAGGACACAACATCAGCCTGTGTTTTTCCTGTTTCAAGTAGGACACAACATCAGCCTCTGTTTTCCCTGTTTTAAGTTGTCTCTGTTTTTCTCTTTAATTTTAGCTACTGTAACTTAATCCATTGTTTTTCTCAAGTAGATAAAGCATTATAGTTTGTAAGATTTTTTTCTATTTTTCATTTACTTGTATTTCTGTTGAAGTAATTTTGATCTGTGCTTTTTTTATGAGTTGTTACTGTTAGGGACCAAACGACGGTCTCTAGGACCTGAGTCATGTTTCCCAAAAAGAGACAGGATATGCGCTCATCCTGCCTGGCCAATCATGTAACGCCAGCTACTCCTGTAACAGACAAAGAACTGCCTGTATATAAGCCGCCATACTGCTTTGTTCGGGGCTCTTGTCGGATTCCCTTGTGTGGGATGAGACTTGAGCCCTAGCGCGCGAGAGATAAACTCCCTTCTTGTTTTTGCATTACTGTGGTGGACTTGCTCTCTCGGTCGGTTCGGAGATACGGGCTCGGAGCATAACATTTGGGGGCTCGTCCAGGATCTCCATCCCGCTGGGGAGGACAACTCTCCTGGTAGAAGGGAGTAACCTCGTTAGAATATAAGAGCTCTGAGCACCGGTGCTAACGTTGCAGAAGCCCAGATTAAGCCTGGGGCCTGGTATTGTACTGGGGAGGCATCTGGCTGTAAAGTGCAGAGGCAAGTCAGCGTAAGGCCAGGGCCTGGTTTCGTGCTGGGAAGGCAGCTGGCTCTGGTTACTGGATTAAGTCAGCGTAAGGCCGGGGCCTCGTTTCGTGCTGGGGAGGCAGCTGGCTCTGGTTACTGGATTAAGTCCAGTGTAAGGCCAGGGCCTGGTTTTGTGCTGGGGAGGCAGCTGGCTCTGTTTACTGGGTTAAGTCCAGCGTAAGGCCGGGGCCTGGTTTCGTGCCGGGGAGGCGGCTGGCTCTGTGAACATCCTGCAGGTAAGATTGAGTGCATTGTCGGTGGCCTCCTTGCGTTTGTTATCTGTTTGTCTATTTGTGGTGTCTGCGTTGCTCTTTGTGTGCTCTGTTGGCTCCCAGTGTCCTTTTCTGTGATCATGGGACAAACAACTTCTTCTCCTTTATCTCTTATGATTAACCACTTCTCTGATTTCAAGTCTAGAGCACAGAATCTATCATTGCTGGTGAAAAAAAGCAAGTTAGTAACTTTTTGTTCTGCCGAGTGGCCTGCTTTTGATGTCAGCTGGCCACAAGAAGGCACCTTCAGCCTGCCTACTATTCAAGCGGTCAGAGAGAAGGTGCTCACCCCCTACCGTTCAGGACACCCAGCCAGACCAAACTCCATACATTTTAGTCTGACAGGACCTGGTGGAAAACCCCCTGGCCTGGCTAAAACCTTTTGTTTTTCAGCCCCTCACTTCCCTTCCCTCTTCCCTGCCCTTGCTTCCATAGGTTCCACAGGTTTCATCGGGAGAAGCCAAAAAGAGAACCAAGCCTTCATCTCCTCCCAGAAAAAGGAGCCCCACCTAGGGAACTCGGAGAAAGGCAAAAAAAAAAAAAAAAAAAAATGGCCGGCGTAGCGGAAGAAGACCTGGAGGTTCCCTCCTCCACCAGTCATGCGTTTCCGGTCCGGGCGGGGCCAGCCAGAGAGGGTGGAGAACGGACATATCAGTACTGGCCCTTCTCCACTAGTGATTTGCACAATTGGAAAACCCAGACTCCCTCCTTCTCTGAAAAACCGCAGGGTCTTATTGATCTTTTAGAGTCTATCCTGTTTACTCACAATCCCACTTGAGATGATTGTCAGCAACTGTTACAGGTACTTTTTACTACAGAGGAGAGCAAATGGATCCTGTCAGAAGCCCAGAAAAAAGTGTGCCGGGGTGGATGGGAGGCCCACAATACAGCCTAACCTCATTGAGGAGGGGTTCCCCTTGGTGCGACCCAGCTGGGACTTCAAACGCGCTGAAGGTAAGGAGCGTCTCCGAGTGTACTGTCAGACTCTCATGGCTGGCCTTAGAGGGGCTGCCAAAAAGCCAACTAATTTGGCCAAACTAAGTCCAGTGAGACAACAGCCAAATGAGAGCCCAGCAGCCTTCCTGGAAAGGATAATGAAAGCTTTTAGACAGTATACCCCTATAGACCCACAGGCAGATGAGTCATGAGCGGCAGTTATGTTAACATTTGTAAATCAAGCAGCCCCCAATATTAAAAAAAAGTTACAAAAGATAGAGAGGTTAAATAAACAATCCTTGCAAGATCTAGTGAGGGCAGCCGAGAGAGTTTTTAATCATAGAGAGACCCCAAAAGAGAGAGAGGACCGCATTAGGAAAAAAAAAAAAAAAATTAGCGCTGAAGAAAACCGTAAAAATCAAAAAGAGCTGACCCAGATATTTTTTGCTGGGGTTGAAAACAAAAACAGGTTCCAGAAAGGAAAAAAACTGGACTCAAAAACTGAAGAAAAAATGACAAGGCGTAAGCTTGAGAAAAACCAATGTGCGTTTTGTAAAGAGTTTGGACATTGAAAAGATAAATGCCCCAAGAAAAATCTAAAAGAGGGGCCCAAGAACCCCAAGAACGAGACTCCCTCTCCAGACAGTCATATCCTCTACGTGGGTGAGGACAGCGACTAGGGGGATCAGGGCTCGAAGCCCCTCCCCGAGTCCTGGGTCACTATAAATGTGGAGGGGAAACTGGTTGGCTTCATGGTGGACACAGGAGCCCAATACTCAGTCTTAAACCAAAAAGATGGACCCATGTCTACAAAGGTAGCTGGGTGCAGGGAGCAACCGGGACTAAACGATATGGATGGACTACAAAACGGCATGTGAACTTGGGGGCCCACCAGGTAACCCATTCTTTTCTGGTGATACCTGAGTGTCCAGCGCCCTTGTTGGGAAGGGATTTACTGTCTAAAGTAAATGCCCAAATTCATTTCAACCACGGACAAGTGTCAGTTTTAGATGGGACCGGGCATCCTCTTCAGGTCTTGTCTCTGGCATTAAAAGATGGATACAGACTCTACTTGCCAGAGGCCCCAGCGACAATAAACCCCAAAGTACAACCATGGGTTCAAAGATACCCTCAGGCCTGGGCTGAAACTGCAGAAATGGGACTAGCCAAACAGAGGCCCCCTATCATTGTGGAACTGAAAGCCAGTGCTTCCCCGGTGAGGGTACGACTATCCCATGAGTCAAGAGGCTCGACAAGGAATTACTCCTCATATACAACGCCTCATAGACACTGGGGTCCTAAAAAGGTGCCGGTCCCCATGGAACACTCCCCTGTTGCCTGTGAAAAAGCCTGGGGGAACTGATTTTAGACCGGTTCAAGATCTACGAAAAGTCAACAAACGGGTGAATGATATTCATCCTATGGTTCCTAACCCTTATACATTGCTAAGCAACTTGCCTCCAAACTACATTTGGTACACTGTTTTAGATTTAAAAGAAGCCTTTTTCAGTTTGCCTCTGGCCCCCGCAAGCCAAGAGATCTTTGCCTTCAAATGGCAGGAAGACGGTGGTCAGACCCCTGTGCAGCTGACATGGACTCGCTTACCACAGGGTTTCAAAAACTTGCCCACGTTATTTAATGAGGCCCTGGAGGAAGACCTCCGTGAGTATCGGGTTGAACACCCTACCATTGTTTTATTACAATATGTTGATGACTTTATGCTGGCAGCGGCTACAGAGAAAGAGTGCCAAGAGGCAACAGGTGACCTTCTCCAAACCTTGGGGACTTTAGGTTACAAGGCCAGTGCCAAAAAGGCCCAGATTGCCAAGCAAGAGGTTACATACCTCGGTTATAACATAAAACAGGGCCAGAGGTGGCTAACACAGGCTATGAAAGAAACCATCCTCCAGATCCCTGAGCCGGCTAACCCTAGACAAGTGAGAAAATTTCTGGGAACGGTGGGATATTGCTGGTAATGGATCTTGGGGTTTGCAGAAAAGGCCAGGCCCCTATATGAGGGAACCAAAAAAAAAAAAAAAAAAAGAAAACAAGGACTGGAAATGGACTGAGCCAATAAAAGAGGCCTTCCAAGAGCTCAGGCGAGCCTTGCTAGAAGCTCCTGCCCTTGCCCTCCCTGATCCATCTAACCCTTTCCAATTATTTGTAGATGAAAAGTGGGGGATAGGAAAAGGGGTACTAACACAGAGATGGGGACCATGGAAGCGACCTGTAGCTTACCTTTCCAAGAGACTGGACCCAGTGGCAGCCGGATGGCCACCTTGCCTCCGTATCATCGCGGCCACCGCGCTCTTAGTCCACGATGCTGATAAACTGACTTATGGACAGAGACTCTTGGTCTACACTCCTCATGCCATAGAGAGAGTTTTAAAGCAACCCCCAGGTAAATGGATTTCTAATGCCCGTTTGACGCACTACCAGGCCTTGCTACTTGACACCCCACGGATTCATTTCAAACGCCCTGCACTCTAAATCCAGCCACTCTTTTGCCCAATCCGGGAAAAAATAGCCCCCTCCATGATTGTGATGAGATACTGGCTGGGGTAACAGCAATGCGAAAGGACTTAACCGATACTCCACTGGATAACAGCTAAAATGGTTCACAGACGGCAGCAGTTATGTAAAAGATGGACAGAGACGGGCAGGAGCCGCAGTAGTAGATGACTCTGGACAGACGATATGGGCAGAGGCCCTTCCCCCGGATACCTCAGCACAAAAGGCAGAGTTAATTGCCCTGATTCAAGCATTAGAGAGAGCCAAAGGAAAAAGAATAACTATTTTCACTGACAGTCGCTATGCTTTTGGCACGGTACACATCCAGGGCCCGATATATCGGGAACGGGGGTTTTTGACAGCTGAAGGAAAAGAAATTAAAAACTTGCCTGAAATCCGTAGACTTTTAGAGGCTGTACAGATGCCTCAGGCTGTGTCAATAGTACACGTACCTGGACATCAGAAGGGTGACAGCCCCACAGCACGAGGGAATCGTGCCGCAGACCTGGCAGCTCGAAAAGTAGCTGATGAAGATTTCATCACCCCTGTGTTGGCGATCGGACTTCCACCTCCAGTTATGGGAACTCTGCCCTCAACCCCTGAGTGTTCATCCACAGACCTTGCTTGGATCCAAAAACACGCCAACCTTCAAAAAGATAAAGATAGATGGTACCGAGACTCAGATGGCTACTTGATACTCCCTGCTCAGTTGGGATGACAACTATGTGAGCATTTGCGCTTGTCTACTCATCTGAGAAAAAAAAAAGACTCTGATGCTCTTTCAGACTGCGCGCCTGCGATTTCGCCAGCACCAGACAACTGTAAAGAACATAGTGCATGCTTGTAAGGCGTGTCAACAGATGAGGCCAGGAAAAGGACAACATGCAGGACTGAGGTATCGGGGAGAAGGACCAGGGCAACACTGGGAAATAGATTTCACCGAGGTAAGGCCAGGCAAGTATGGTTACCGGTACTTGTTAGTGTTGGTAGATACCTTCTCAGGGTGGGTGGAGGCTTTTCCTACAAAGGGAGAAACCGCGATGATAGTGGCAAAAAAGATTAAAAAAAAAAAAAAAAGTTCCCAGGTTTGGCCTGCCAGTGACCGTCGGCTCTGATAATAGACCTGCTTTTGTGAGTCAAATAGTTCAGAGCCTTGCCCTAGCCCTGGGGACTAAATAAATGTTACATTGTAAATACAGTCCACAGAGCTCAGGGCAAGTAAAAAAAAAAATAAATCAGACTCTGAAAAAACTTTAACTAAATTGGCTATAGAGACTGGCGGAGACTGGGTGACCCTCCTTCCCTTCGCCCTCTTCTGTGCGCGTAATACTCCTTACCAACTTAATCTGACCCCATTTAAAATTCTGTATGGGAGACCTCCCCTGTATGTCCATATTTAAAGAAAAGAAACTACCGCCTCCCACGTTGGGACAATTCCAAGAGGCCTTGATGGCCTTAAGCAAGGTGCACTCTCGTGTCTAAAAACTGCTCCAGGAAATACATGTGGGTCAAAATAAGGGAACTATTCCCTCACATGACATTGGCCCAGGAGATTGGGTATGGGTCAAAAGGCACCAAACCAAGGCACTAGAACCCAAATAAAAGGGTCCTTATGTTGTTCTTCTTACCACCCCAACTGCCCTAAAGGTCGACAGTATTGGGCCTTGGGTGCATTGCAGCCACGTACGCCCAGCTGCTTCAGCAGAGCAGGAAGACGCTAAAACAAAATGGAAAGCATCTCTGCACCCATCCAATCCCCTGAGGCTAAAGCTTCAAAGGCGCCAACAGGACCAGGACAGCTCGGCTGGGCCGTCTTGTGGATGACCCAGTTACTCTGCTCCGGAGCTGCCAGCGTGAACCCGCATCAACCCGTCAAAATCACCTGGAAGCTGCAAAATGGACTAACACGAGAGGTGCTTAACTCCACCACCACAATACATCCACCAAATACTCGGTGGCCAGACTTATACTTTGACCTTAAGCTGGTGGTAAATGTACCCTGGAAGAGGGGCAAGCTCCCAAATCATGCATTCTGGGCATGTCCAGGTGCGCCCAGGCATAACTAAAAGATCTGTGGGGAGATACAGGGGGGACTCTGTGCTGCCCTAAAAAAGAGTATTGTTTTTATGCTGATCACACCAAAATAGTTAAAAAATCTATGGCCAAAGTAAGAGAGGGACTAGCCCAATGTAAACGAGAACATGAGGCTCAACAAGGATGGTTTGAGTCTTGGTTTCAACAATCCCCTTGGTTGACCACCCTAATCGCCACCTTGCTGGGACCCCTGCTAATACTTCTGATGCTTACCTTTGGCCCATGTATTATCAATAGACTTGTAGCCTTTGTAAAGGAACGCATAAATACAGTACAGCTGTTTGTGCTTCGACAACAATATCAAACTGTGTCTCAGAACCAAGAGGAAGATTCCTCTATATGATCTAAGGATGGGGGGAATGTTAGGGACCAAACGACAGTCTCTAGGACCTGAGTCATGTTTCCCAAAAAGAGACAGGATATGCGCTCATCCTGCCTGGCCAATCATGTAACGCCAGCTACTCCTGTAACTGAGACAAAGAACTGCCTGTATATAAGCCGCCATACTGCTTTGTTCGGGGCTCTTGTCGGATTCCCTTGTGTGGGATGAGACTTGAGCCCTAGCGCGCGAGAGATAAACTCCCTTCTTGTTTTTGCATTACTGTGGTGGACTTGCTCTCTCGGTCGTTTCGGAGATACGGGCTCGGAGCATAACAGTTACTATTTTTCAATTGATGCCAGAATTACTCTTATTAGTATAGCATTATAACTTTATGATAGTAGTATTTAAGTATACAGTCAGTAATATAATTTTCATCAATCCATAATATGTCCCCTGGACCTTTCAGTATATAAGTATTTTATTTGCTTTACCTTAAATGCTCACTATGATGTCAAACATCCCATAAGTTTGACATGGATGGAAAAGTTTAATACAATACCAGACCATTTCTGTATACTGTGGCTATTTTTAGCAATCTTCAGAGGTAACTTAATTTTTGCCTTAAAAAACTTCAGTTGGTTTAAAAAAATCTGAAACAAAACACCCCCACATTCAGACTACATATTTGTCAGTGTACTCCTTCCTCCATTCATAGTTTAGTAATAAATTCTTAAGATGGATCCTGAATATATAGATTGGAAGACTTAAGATTGTGTAACAATGTCTTTCTGTATAATAACTTTTTCTTAACTTTAATTGTATTGTTCAAGATACTGGTTTTCAACATTCCCAAGGTTTACGAAGTCAAAAGTAAAAAGATTTCTCTTCAGGGCAAACACACATACAAGGTACAGATAGATACTGGGCCTATTTGGTTGTTTGGTGAATAACTGAAAATGTAAAAATAGAGTTTCAAAAATGTTTAAATGTTTTAAAATAAATAGTGAAAAGAAAATGTGTGTTTATATAATTTGTGTATAGAGAAAATATTGCTAAATCGTCTGCATAGAAATGAGGATACCCGCTGCTCCAAAAGGCTCCGACTAGCATGAGTCAGAGACAACTGAGTGACTTGACTTTCACTTTTCACTTTCATGCATTGGAGAAGGAAATGGCAACCCACTCCAGTGTTCTTGCCTGGAGAATCCTGGAGTCGGGGGAGCCTGCTGGGCTGCTGTCTATTGGATCGCACAGAGTCGGACACAACTGGAGCAACTTAGCAGCAGCAGCAGCACTTCACCCACATGGAGCAGGTGGAGGGACTGGAAGGAAGGTCTTTAAGTGGGCTGGGGCAAGGTTGGGGGAAGGCCCGAGGAAGGGACCCCCAGGTGCTGGCCGTAGGGAGGCTGCTCCCCACCCTGGGCCTGGAGGGAACAGGGGCCAGTGGCGTCATCTGAGTTCAGTGCTGATTGTCATGGGAAAAGAAATGACTCCCAGCACCTTCTGTCCTGTTCTTCCATTTAATGCGGAGGCCAAAGGCGCCACACAAAGGGCCTGCTAGGGCAGGCAGAAGGCAGCCCTGGGGAATACAACACAGCCCAGAAAAGCGCCTGATAGAACTGCCAGCACATTTGACTTTTTTTTTTGAGAGTTGTGAGTGAAGGTTTATTTGGGACAGAAGGAGGTCTGTAGCCCAGGAGGCAGCATCTCAGATAGCTCTGTGACTGCTCCAAACTGGCAGTAGGGGAAAGTCAATATATAAGAGTTTGGAGAAGGGGGAGTTCAATACAATGAAGCACTCGTTTTACAAAAGGCTTTTTCTGAGTCATGAGGGTCTGATGTCACCACTAAGGGATGTAGAGCTTCTCTAGATATGAGGAGATGCAAGGATCGAGATCATAAATTCTGTTTCAAAAACCATCCAACTATCTGAAAATCTCTCCCACTAGATTCCCTGGAGCACTGAGTGTGCCTCATATTTGGACAAAAGTTGTTTTGCTCAGCTGCACCCTTTTCTTGAGTCAATATCTGTGGAGCTTCTGTGATGTTTATCATCGTTCAGGTATTTGGGATGCAGAGATGAAAAAAAAGGAGCCGAGGCTCTCGAGCCCCATAGGTTACATTGTAGTGAGAGAAGACTTCCGCTCCTAAAGAAACAGAGACGGAGGGTGGTGATATTTGCTCTGCAGATAATCCAGATAGGGTGGTGGGTTACCAGGGAGACAGGCTGACGCCAGGAAGCTGACATGGATGCTGCAATCAAAGAGGCAGGAGGAGTTCCCCGGGGGAAGTCAAGGGGCAGAATGCTCCAGACAGAGAAGGGGATTTATAAAGTCCTGGGAACTGGGTTCCGGGGCGTGGACATGTGGCAAGGTGACAAGGCAGAGGTGAAGCAGGCAGGGAGCAGACCCGTTGCACAGAGGGGTCTTCAATGCAGAGTGCTGACCCCAGGGAGGGGGCGGGCCTGGGGAAGAGGGTGCAGGCTGAGGACACAGTGCCACGTGAGTTCTGCGCACATCTCCGTGGACGTGGGGAGGGCGGACGGTGGGACGCGGAGGGGACGGAATCGGAGAGAGGCCATACGGGGTCCTCAGCAGCTCGTCGGGTAGGCTGTAGGGTGGCTGAGGCAGAGGTGGAGGAGGACAGAGGGCACTGTGTCTCGGCACCTTCCGGGAGTCCATCAGTTAAGAGGAATAAGAAACAACACAGAGCTTTTCTAATCCTTCTCTGTATCTTGGCTCTGCTTCAAGTAACTCTTACAAAACTCTTGATTGGAAACCTGAGCAAATTCAGCCAAGTGTCGCCATGTTACACGGCATGAAAGCCTGCCTCTCTGAGGACTGGAGTGTGCTGTAGGCAGGCCCCTGGGCATTCCACGTGCTTTCGGCCCTGCCCGAGGGTTCTCGGGACCAGGCGGTCTCCCCTCCCAGGTGCCCCCACAACGGGGGCTCCAAGAGCAGGAACAGGAAGGGCTGGAGGTGAAGACCAGGTTCACTCCTGCAGAGCATGGCCCTGGAAGAGACAGCCTGGAAGGGGCTCATGAAGATAGCGGACACTCACTCTTGGTGCCCCACCAGGCTCTCAAGCAGGCTGGAGAGGGGGTGGGGTGGGAGATCTGGGAGGGCTCTCTGGAAGAGGTGGCCCTGAGCTGATGACTGAAGGATGAGCAGGGATTATCTCCAGTGCTTTTCACTCTTTCAGGGACATGGGGGGCTTCTCAGCTGACTCAGTGGGTAAAGAATCTGCCTGCAATGCTGGAGATTAAAGGAGAGGCAGGTTCAGTTCCTGGGTTGGGAAGATCCCCTGGGGAAGGGCACGGCAACCCACTCCAGTATTCCTCCTAGAGACTCCATGGACGGAGGAGCCTGGTGGGCTAGGGTTTGTAGGGTGGCAAAGAGATAGACAGGACTGAAGTGGCTGAGCAGGCACGCATGCAGGGGCGTATGTGTCACTTGCAGATAGTGTCACAGAGCAGATTCCAACTCACCAGGTCTTGGGTCACCCTGAGTCCCTGCACTGCCCCACCGCCCCATGATGTGTATAGTGGGTCAGGACATGGAACAGCAAGGAACTTTAGGTGGTTATGGAGCGGGCGTGCATGGGGGCAGTGAAAGGGGAAGGGGCATTTCTGGCACAAGGCTCAGCACTGGCAGAAATGCAAGGACACGAACAGCCTGGTCAAAGTGAGCAGGCGAGCTTGTGCAATGAGCTTCCCGGGACCTAGAAACTCGATCCTAGGAGGACAGGGCCGGAATGGGAAGCTGAACTCCTGTCTAACTTGTGCACACACTCTGTTCCCACTTGCCCTGTTTACTGCTGCCTTCCGCCACGGGGACATGCTGTCCTTACAACAACAGTGCACGTTTCAGAGGAGCTCGAGGAACCACAGGGCTTCCCAGGGAGCCACAGTGGTGAAGAATTTGTTGCAAGGCAGGAAGGCAAGAGATGCGGCTTAGATCCCTGGGGCTGGAATATCCCCTGGAGAAAGAAATGGCATCCCACTCCAGTATTCTTGCCTGCAGAATCCCATGGAGAGAGGAGCCTGGAGGGCTATAGTCCATGAGGTTGCAAAGAGTCAGACACAGCTGAGTAACTGAGGAACCACAGACATAAGGTCCCCCAAGGGAGGCCAGCCATAGAGGACCCGCTCTGACCAGGCACAGACACAGCTTTGCAAGGTAGAACACTCTTTAGCCTGGAGAGAAATCAACGGCTTCAGAGCACAGACACAAGCTCATTTGTCCCCTGAATGGGATGTTTGACAGCTCTATAGTCTGTGTGGCTAGTAGACACATGAAATGCACACACATCTAATGTGTAAGGAGAATTGGTGCATTTGAACTGTGGTTCTGGAGAAGACTCTTGAGAGTCCCTTGGACAGCAAGGAGATCAAATCAGTCAATCCTAAAGGAAATCAACCCTGAATACTCTTAGGAAGGACGGATGCTGAAGCTCGTATACTATGGCCACTTGCTGTGAAGAGCTGGCTTGTTGGAAAAGACCCTGATGATCGGAAAGATTGAAGGCAGGAGGAGAAGGGGATGGCAGAGGATGAGATGGTTGGATGGCATCATTGACTCAATGGACATGAGTTTGAGCAAACTCCAGGAGAGAATGAAGGACAGATGAGCCTGGCATGCTGCAGTCTATGGGGTCACAAAGAGTCAGGCACCACCTAGCCACTGAACCTCAACAACAAAACAAACACACTTTGACTCTCTTTTGCAAGGTGAAGGAATGTATATTATGCTAGGTCCATCTGTTTGCACTGAGGGTAAGCCCCCAGTTATGTATATTTGTGCTAAGTCACTTCACTTGTGTCTGACTCTATGACACCCCAGGAACTGTAGCCCACCTGGCTCCTCTGTTCATAGAGAGTCATCAGGCAAGGAAACTGGAGTGGGTTGCCACCCAGGCATCGTGCCCTCGTCTCCTATGTCTCCTGCATTGTCAGCCAGGGCCTTTTCCACTAGCGCCTCCTAGGAAGCCCTCAGTATGATGACCATGTGGTTGTTTTCAATGCATCTCAATGCTTTCTCCTTTCACCTACAAAATTCTCAACTGACGACTACCCCAGCTAGAAGTTTCCAGAAGCTTCTTAGGACACTCCCTGAGCCATTCTCTCATGCAAAACACACACACACACACACACACACACACACACACACACACACAATTTTAAGCCTTCCTCTTCTCCTCCCTCTGGAAGGCAGCCCCAGTCACTCTGGATCAGTTCTCTGCAAACAGCCCCTTGTCTATCTCCTGCTTCTCCAAACAGGCCTTCCTTTGCCTCTCCCGTATTTTTCTTTGCTCTCTGCCACTCTCCCCATGCCCTTCTCCCCATCCCAACTCATCGTGGTTTAGATTAGGACACAATCACTGTCCACTTAGACCATTGCAAGAACCTCTCTGCTGACAGCCTCATTCCCAAATCCCCGCAACGTCTAACCTCCTGACACCATGCCGCCAGAGTAACCTCCTGAAAGCGCGCACACAGTACGATCCTGAGAGCTTCTGCTCTCAGAAGACTCGATTCTCCATCTTTATCACTGGGGATCATGCACGGAGCCATCAACCTGAGAGAAAGAAAATTTGATGAGTCAATTGCGAGCCTGCCTGGCACATCACTTCAGTCACATCCGACTCTTTTGGCCCATCGGGCTTCTCCGTCCATGGGAGTCTCCAGGCAACAGCTCTGGAATGCGTTGCCATGCCCTACTCCAGGCAATCAAAGCCGTATCTCTTATGCCTCCTGAATTGGCTGACAAGTCTATTAGGGACTCCGTTTTAGTCCAAATCCAAGCTTCCTCGCATGTCTTTTGGGACTCTTTAAGACCTGGCCCGTGTGGATGCCACAGCTCCATCTTAACACCCTTCATAGTTTCATGCTGTTCTCATTACTGAACTGGATCAACCCCTGAATTCACCTGTCAATGTCCTGCCTCTGAGCCTTTCCTCATCAGCTTCTGTACACCTAGATTATAATTTTTTGCTTCTTGCCTCCACACACGAAACACACCTTGAGTGTGTCAGCTCAGGGCTTGCTGCCTTCAGATGGCCTTTCCTGGGGCCATAGCCCACTTAAGTCTCCTTCACCCGGCGGTCCACACTCTCTGTGAGCCTCCCAGGCAGGTCCTCAGATCTCTGTTCTTCCCTGACTTGTCCAGCTCCTTTGTCAGATGACAAAATCCTTTTGTCTCCACTCACTGCAGCCTGAGGCTGAGCACGTCACTGATGTCTGAGGGTGACTCTCGTAGGGTCTATGTGAGTAGATGGGAGACCTTCAGCTGGGGAATGAGCTGGGGAAAGTGCAGACATGATTGTGTATGTCTGATGAGCAGTTTGGGGGTGCAGAAGGCGAACATATGTCTGAGGAACACTTGGTGGGGGGGAGCTGGCAAAATACGACCTATAGGAGAGAGCAAAGGGTCTCCTGGGGAGTCTCCCACTACAAGAGTTCTGTTTCATGCTGTTGTTTGATGAGCTGATGGCCTTCTACTTCCCAAGAAACCCACATAGGAGGTCAGGTGTGCCTGCTATGAGAGAAGGATGGCACTGGGAGGAAAAGCCCTCTGGAAAGCACTGTGGAGGATGGGCTTCTCTGGTGGGTCAGGGGTAAAGAATCCACCTGCCAACACAGGGGACCCGGGTTCGATCTCTGGTCCGGGAAGTTCCTGCACGCTGCGGGGCAGCTGAGCCTGGGAGCCACGTCTACTGAAGCCCGTGCTCCCAGAGCCCGCGCCCTGCAAGAGAAGGCCCGCAGTGAGAAGGCTGCACACAACAGCCAGAGAGTAGCCCCTGGTCCCGGCCACGAGGAAAGCCTGCACAGCAGTCAGGGCCTGGTACAGGCAACAGTGCTGTGCTCTGCTTAGACGTTCAGTCGTGTCCGACTCTCTGCCACCCCATACACTGTAGCCCACCAGGCTCCTCTGACCAAGGGGGTCTCCAGGCACGAATACTGGAGTGGGTTGCCATGCCCTCCTCCAGGGGAATCTTTCCAACTCAGGGATCGAACCCAGGTCTCCCACTGTGTGCAGATTCTTTACCAGCTGAGTTACAAGGGAAGCCCAACAGTCATGAACAAGCATGTGCCATGTGAAAGTCGCTCAGGC
The DNA here is from genome assembly GCF_001704415.2 of Capra hircus. Taxonomy (NCBI): domain Eukaryota; kingdom Metazoa; phylum Chordata; class Mammalia; order Artiodactyla; family Bovidae; genus Capra; species Capra hircus. Next base: position 144,186,993 of record NC_030808.1, on the reverse strand, counting down.
CTGTCCCACTCTTTGTGACCCCATGGGCTATACAGTCCATGGGATTCTCCAGGCCAGAACACGGGAGTGGGTAGCCTTTCCCTTCTCCAGCACATCTTCCTGAACCAGGAATCGAACCGTGGTCTCTTGCATTGCAGGCAGATTCTTTATCAACTGAGCTATGAGGGAAGCCCTCAAAAGTCATCAGTCATGCCTGACTCTTTGTGACCCCATGGACTATATCCAGTCCATAGAATTCTCCAGGCCAGAATACTTTCCCTTCTTCAGGGAATCTTCCCAACCCAGGAATCCCTTTTCCAGTGGACCACATTCTGTCATACTTCTCTACCAAGACCCGCCCCTCTTGGGTGGCCTCACACAGCATGGCTTAGTTTCACTGATTCACACAAGGCTGTGGTCCGTGTGATTAGATTGACTAGTGTTCTGTGATTATGGTTTGAGTGTGTGCCCTCTGATGCCTCTTGCAGCACCTACCATCTTATTTGTGTTTGTCTTACCTTGGGCATGGGGTATGTCTTCAGCGCTCTACAGCAAAGCACAGCTGCTGCTCCTTATCTTGGACAAGAGGGATCTCCTCACAGCAGCCTCCTGACCTTGAACGTGGAGTAGCTCCTCTGGGCCCTCCTGCGCCTGCGCACCCACGGCTCCCTGGACGTGGGGTAGCTTTTCTCAGCCCTGCCCCTGAACTCGAGCGTGGGGTACCTCCTCCCGGCCGCCGCCCCTGAACTCAGACATGGGGAACCTCCTCCCGGCCGCAGTCCCTGAACTTGGATGTGGGGTATCTCCTCTCCTCTGCTCCTGAACCGTCACAGCCTGGCACTTTCGGCTGCCACACCTGATCTCCGGGGCATGCGGTCGCTTCTCCCGGACTCCTCCCCTGACCTCAGGCATGGGGTAGCTCCTGTCGCCGATCCTGGCCCGTCACAGCCTGGCACTTTCCGCCGCTGCCCCTGACATCCGGGGCACGGGGTAGCTTTCCAGGCTGCCGCCCCTGACCTCGGACAAGGGGGTAGCTCCTCCAGGCCTCGCCACTGAACTCGGGCGTTGGGTAGCTCCTCCCGGCCGACGCCCGTGACCTCGAACGACCGTTAGCTCCCCTGCTCCTGCGCCGTCACAGCCTGGCACTTCCGGCCGCCGCCCCTGACCTCCGGGGCGCGGGGCAGCTCCTCCAGGCCACGGCCCCTGACCTTGGCCGAGGGGTAGCTCCTCTCAGCAACGCTTCTGCGCGGTCCCTCGCAGCCAGCGTGCTTCCGCCACGCCGTCAGTTGCAGCCGGCGCGCTTATTTCTTAATGACAATATAAATGGTTCTTTCACCTAAGAAGATGTAGCAGTATTTGAATGAGTTCCTACCAACAATCTGTAAGTTCTACTCATGTGAAAACAGAAAGTTCCTGCTGGATGATGTCATTTATGTGAGAGGAGTGATGATAAGCCTAATAGTCGATATTGGATGAACACATATCCTTCTCTGCCTCTTACTGCCTGTTGCTATTATTCAGCCACTAAGCTGTGTCCAGCTCTCTTTTGACCCCATGGCCTGTAGCATGACAGGCTCCCCTGTGCATAGAATTTTCTAGGCAAGAATGCTGCAATGGGTTGCCATTTCCTCCTCCAGCCAGGTCTTTCTGCCCCAGGGACTGAGCTGACAGCTCCTGCAGCTCCTGCGTTGGCAGGCGGATTCTTTCCCACTGGGACGCCTGGGAAGCTCCTCACACTATACGTGGTCATTGTTGTACATGTCTGACTCTTTGTGACTCCATGGACTGCAGCCCGCCAGGCTCCTCTGTCCTTCACTGTCTCCCGGAAGGTGCACAAACTCATGTCCATTGAATTGGTGATGCCATCCAACCACCTCATCCTCTATTGTCCCCTTCTCCTCCTGCCCTCAATCTTTCCCAGCCTCAGGATCTTTTCCAATGAGTCAGATGCCATGATCTTAGTTAGAAGGAGTCAGTTCCGTTCAGTTCAGTCACTCAGTTGTGTCCGACTCTTTGCGACCCCATGAATCGCATCAGGCCAGGCCTCCCTGTTCATCACCATCTCCCCGAGTTCACTCAGACTCACATCCATTGAGTCCGTGATGCCATCCAGCCATCTCATCCTTGGTCGTCCCCTTCTCCTCCTGCCCCCAATCCCTCCCAGCATCAGAGTCTTTTCCAATGAGTCAACTCTTCTCATGAGGTAGCCAAAGTACTGGAGTTTCAGCTTTAACATCATTCCTTCCAAAGAAATCCCAGGGTTGATCTCCTTCAGAATGGACTGGTTGGATCTCCTTGCAGTCCAAGGGACTCTCAAGAGTCTTCTCCAACACCACAGTTCAAAAGCATCAATTCTTTGGCGCTCAGCCTTGTTCACAGTCCAACTCTCACATCCATACATGACCACAGGAAAAACTATAGCCTTGACTAGACAGACCTTACTCGGCAAAGTAATGTCTCTGCTTTTGAATACACTCTTTAGGTTGGTCATGACTTTTCTTCCAAGGAGTAAGCGTCTTTTAATTTCATGGCTGCAGTCACCATCTGCAGTGATTTTGGAGCCCAAGAAAATAAAGTCTGCCACTGTTTCCACTGTTTCCCCATCGATTTCCCATGAAGTGATGGGACCGGATGTCATGATCTTCGTTTCCTGAATGTTGAGCTTGAAGCCAACTTTTTCATTCTCCTCTTTCACTTTCATCAAGAGGCTTTTGAGTTCCTCTTCACTTTCTGCCATAAGGGTGGTGTCATCTGCATATCTGAGGTGATTGATATTTCTCCCAGCAATCTTGATTCCAGCTTGTGTTTCTTCCAGTCGAGCATTTCTCATGATGTACTCTGCATAGAAGTAAAATAAGCAGGGTGACAATATACAGCCTTGACGGACTCCTTTTCCTATTTGGAACCAGTCTGTTGTTCCATGTCCAGTTCTAACTGTTCCTTTCTGACCTGCATACAGATCTCTCAAGAGGCAGGTTAGGTGGTCTGGTACTCCCATGTATTTCAGAATTTTCCACAGTGTATTGTGACCCACACAGTCAAAGGCTTTGGCATAGTCAATCAAGCAGAAATAGATGTTTTTCTGGAACTCTCTTGCTTTTTCCATGATCCAGCCGATGCTGGCAATTTGATCTCTGGTTCCTCTGGCTTTTCTAAAACCAGCTTGAATATCAGGGAGTTCACGGTTCACGTATTGCTGAAGCCTGGCTTGGAGAATTTTGAGCATTACTTTACTAGCGTGTGAGATGGGTGCAATTGTGCGGTAGTTTGAGCATTCTTTAGCATTGCCTTTCTTTGGAATTGGAATGAAAACTGACCTTTTCCAGTCCTGTGGCCACTGCTGAGTTTTCCCAATTTGCTGGCATATTGAGTGCAGCACTTTCACAGCATCATCTTTCAGGATTTGAAACAGCTCAACTGGAATTCCATCACCTCCACTACCTTTGTTCGTAGTGATGCTTCCTAAGGCCCACTTGCCTTCACATTCCAAGATGTCTGGCTCTAGATTAGTGATCACATCTTCATGATTATCTCGGTCATGAAGATCTTTTTTGTACAGTTCTTCCGTGTATTCTTGCCACCTCTTCTTAATATCTTCTGCTTCTGTTAGGTCCATACCCTTTCTGCCCTTTATCGAGCCCATCTTTGCATGAAATGTTCCCTTGGTATCTCTAATTTTCTTGAAGAGATCTCTAGTCCTTCCCATTCTGTTCTTTCTCTCTATTTCTTTGCATTGATCGCTGAGGAAGGCTTTCTTATCTCTTCTTGCTATTCTTTGGAACTCTGCATTCAGATGCTTATATCTTTCTTTTTTCCTTTGCTTTTTGCCTCTCTTCTTTTCACAGCTATTTGTAAGGCCTCCCCAGACAGCCATTTTGCTTTTTTGCATTTCTTTTCCATGGGAATGGTCTTGATCCCTGTCTCCTGTACAATGTCACGAACCTCATTCCATAGTTCATCAGACACTCTATCTATCAGATCTCGGCCCTTAAATCTATTTCTCACTTCCACTGTATAATCATAAAGGATTAGATTTAGGTCATACCTGAATGGTCTAGCAGTTAAGGTATATGTGAAATCAATATCAGTAAAACATGGTAACATATGCTATGAATCAAGATATAACAAAGTCCTTGGGTGGCCATTTTGGGCTAAGGAGTCACAGCCAGGCTTTCTCAATCAGGGGCATAATGACAGGAGAAAACCACTGTGGGATGGCCAGGGGAAAAGGCATTTCAGGCAGGGTGAGGCTTGTTTATTCATCTTAGTAACTGTGTTGTTCCTTGTTGTTGCTGTTCAGTCAGTAAGTCATGTCTGACTCTTTGCAACCCCATGGACAGCAGCCCACCAGGCTTCCCAGTCCTACACCCTCTCCCGGAGTTTGTTCAAACTCATGTCTATTGAGTAGGTGGTGCCATCCATCCGTCTCATCCTCTGTCACTCCCTTCTCCTCCCGTCCTCAGTAGTAACTCTATAAGAGTTATGATTCCCATTCAAAAGAAAAACGGGTGCTCAAATAAAGTCAAGTGACAAGTCACAATCATGAAATCAATTATGTTGCCATGTTGGCTTCAATCACAAGATGTGTCTAATTCTACAGTGTTGCTTTTGCCATAATATAAAGTCACTGCTCATTTAGTAGATTTGAGGGCCACACATACAGACACACACGACACGCATGGAGTGTCAGCGGAAGGGGAGAGGCCACAGGGAGGCAGTTGTGTGTGCTGGGGGGGTGTGTTCACTTGAATCTATAACAGCGTGTTTGTTTCTGCGACAGCATTATCTGAAAAACATTCAGAAAACATTTTTCACACTCAAACATAAGAGTAGCCGTTAAAGCCGTCCTCTTAGAGAAAATATCCTGCATGGATAAAGCTAAGAAATGTCAATGTGGTTGGAACCATTGATCAAACGAATAGGACCCGTAAGGGAACCACAAGTTACAAGTAAAAAAATATGTATATCTCCCTCGACTTTGTCGGAAAAGGCGATGGAAACCCACTCCAGTACTCTTGCCTGGGAAATCTCATGGCCGGAGGAGCCTGGTAGGCTACAGTCTATGGGGTCGCTGAGAGGTGGGCACGACTGAGCAAATTCACTTTCACTTTTCACTTTCCTGCATTGGAGAAGGAAATGGCAACCCACTGCAGGATTCTTGTCTGAAGAATCCCAGAGACAGAGGGCCCTAGTGGGCTGCCATCTATGGGGTCGCACAGAGTCGGACATGACTGAAGCGACTTAGCAGCAGGAACAGCACCTCAACTTTTAAGTAATAACTTCTACTTTACAGCTGAAAAAGAGTGCAATGCTAGCTCACTTGCTTAGACATCTGTTTCCGAGAGAAACCATCTAAATGATGACTAAGAAAAGAAAGAAATTCATTTTTCTTTCATTCAAAACAAAGCAAAAGACCCTTGGTAAGCTCCTGGAGTTTAGGAAAGTAGGGAAAATTGGTCTTGAAGCATGGGGTATAAAATTAGACAATTAATGACTTCCCTGGTAGCTCAACAGTAAAGAATCCACCTGCAATGCATAAGACTTGGGTTCGAACCCTGGGTTGAGAAGATCCCCTGGAGGAGGGCATGACAACCCACTGCAGTACTCTTGCCTGGAGAATCCCATGGACAGAGGAGCCTGGCGGGCTACAGTCCGTGGGTTGGCAAAGAGTCAGATGCGACTGTGTGAGTAAGCACACAAAAGCCTTCTGGACGATGGTTCTAGGATGAAATCCTCTCAAAGGCATTGAGAACGAATCATGTGAAGCAGCACTTTATTACATTTGTGAATTTTTCCATTGGAATATTTGGCCTGCCGGCAGGAGCCGGGCATTTTACATGGAATTCTGCCTACTGTTCCGTTTTGTCCAGCAAAATCTTTTCTGTCGTATTTCTCAGTTTATGCAGAAAGTCTATAAGAAGGAACACAAGTCACGATGTGCTGGTTCTCTTTTGTGAAAGATTTTTTTTAACACCTGCAAAAATGTTCCCTCAAATTTCTGATGGAATCCAACTAGGGGCAACCTTCATCATCCGCAGTTAACATTTACACTTTGGAAGTTTGAGAAGATCAGAGTACTGCCTATATAGAAGGAAGTACACCCAAAATGACCATCCCAATTTGTTTTACTCTAATTATTATTATTATTTCATTATTTCTTGGATCAGTTTAAGTTTCTTGGAAAAACTGAAGGGAAATACAGACACGACCATGTATCTTCTGTCCTCACACTTACATAAAGTGAAAGTGTTTGATGCTCAATTGTGTCCAGCTCTTTGCAACTCCATGGACTGTAGCCCGCCAGGCTCCTCTGTCCATGGAACTCTCCAGGCCAGAATACTGGAGTGGGTAGCCTTTCCCTTCTCCAGGGGATGTTCCCAACCTAGGCATCGAACCCAGGCCTCCCCCATTGCAAGCAGATTCTTTACCTGTCTGAGTCACCAGGGAAGCTACATGTCCATAACCTCCTCCATTATCAACATGCCCCACGCAAGTTTTGGTGTAACTGATGAAACTACATTGACATATTATAATCACCCAAAGCCTATAGTTTACATTATGTGCAGCACCAAGAGGGAACGCACAGCACCAAGAGGGAGAATTGGTGCTGTACATTCTATACAGTTTTGACAATCGTGTGATGATCGGGATCCACCATCCCAGCATCATGCAGGATGCTTTGATTGCCCGATAAGTTCTCTGTGGTCCAACGACTCGTCATTTGTGCTCCTCCAACTCTGCCCCGGCACGTTGTTGGCTTTAAGAATTAGCCAGTCCTGGGGGGACAATCCCTCTCCAACCCACATGTCCCCAGAGGCCAGAGCATCAGGAAGGCAGATATAAGACAATAGAGTAATATCTCACTTAGCAACAAAATAAACTGAAAGTGTATTGGCTTTCTATTGCTATAAGCCAAATCACTACAGACTTGGTAATTTAAAATAGCAAAGGTATATTACTTCTCATGGCCATGGGTCAGGAGTCCAGGCACAGTGTGTCGGGTCATCTGTTCAAGTCTTATTAGGCTGAAATCAGCCAATGAGCCAGAGCTGGAATATCATCTGAGCCTCAGGGTCTTCTTCCAAGTTCACTCCTTGTTGGCAGAATTAAGTTTATTGCGGTGGTAGGACTGAGGCCTCCATTTGCTTGCTGGCTGTAGGCCTGGAAAATTCTCCCAGCATCTGTAGGCCGCCCTCAGGTGGACCACTCAACAGGTACGTCAAACATGCCAGCCTACTTCTTCTAGAACAGCAGTACCATGCCTTTCTCTGACTTTTGTCTCAGACCACAAGAACTCACCTGATTAGATCGGGTATACCAAAGCCAGTAGCTTTTTCAGATGGTGGCTGCAGTCACCATCTGTTGTGATTTTGGAGGCCCCGAAACTGTTTCCACTGTTTCCCCATCTATTTGTCATGAAATGATGGAACCAGATGTCATGATCTTAGTTTACTGAATGTTGAGCTTTAAGCCAACATTTGCACTCTCCGCTTTCACTGGGATCAAGAGGCTCTTTAGTTCTTCTTCCCTTTCTGACTTAAGGGTGGTGTCCTCTGCATATCTGAGCTTATGGAGGAGGGGAGATGTCCCATCATCTCCGGTGCTGTGCCTGCAGACATGCCCTGTGGAAAACTCCAGATCCTGAATCTAGAAGCTCAGCCCTTTCTGAAGGAGTTCCAGACAGGACGCAGACACCAGGGGGGCACCCTCACGCACTCCCACTTCTGTATCCACTCACCGCCAGCGGGAGGTAGAAAGGAGCCATAGCCCAGGGCTTTAGCTGATTACCCTCCTATTCAGGACTTGCCAGGTGGCTCAGCAGTTAAAAAGTCAGCTGCCAAGGTAGGAGATTCAGGTTTGATCCCTGTGTCAGGCACATCCTGTGAAGGAGGAAATGGCCTCTCACTCCAGTATTCTTGCCTGGAATATGCCGTGGGCAGAGGATCCTGGAGGGCTACAGTCCATAGGATTGCAAAGGGTTGGACACGACTGAGAGCCTGAGCACATCCTATTTTGGACTTCATCTGTCATAGGTAAATCCTGACTACATGTCTATGTTCCTGAATATTACTTTCAGGAGAAAAGGTAAAGATCAGTCAAATGAACTGATGCAAGGGATTCTGTAAAAGGAAAGAAAATATCCTTGCAGGGTATGACAGAAGCAAATCACCATGGAAGACCTCAACTTAAATCGAATATCCTCATGGGCCTGCATGTTCAGTGACTCAGTTGTGTCCAACTCTCTCTGACTCCTTGAACTGTAGCCGCCAGGATCCTCTGTCCATGGGAACTCCCAGGCAGCAATCCTGGAGTGTGTTGCCGTTTCCTCCTCCAGGGGCTCTTCCTGACCCAGGGATCAAACCCTTGGCTTGTGTCTCCTGCATTGGCAGGTGGATTCTTTACCGCTGTGCCACCTAGGAAGGCCCATGTGCTCATAAAAGAACCCTATTTTACACGCTTGTGTAAAGTGAGTTCTGGGAAAGAAAATAAAAGATATTTGAATCTGGGGGAGGAGAGGAGGTTTTGAGCGCTAATCCCCGCGTCCCTGGGGATTCTGGCCACCCATTTGTGGGTAAGGGCAGTGTGACTTACTGTCCTGGCTGTGACCTTGGCATAGTGGCTTTGGAGGCCAGACACACTGGGTGTGATTACAGGAGGAGGAGGGAGGAGGAGGGAGAGGAGGAGAGGGAGGAGGGAGGAAGGGGGAGGAGGCTGAGGACTACAGCAGACCAGGCTTCCCTGTCCTTGCCTATCACCCAGAGTTTTTCGCGTGTTTACTCACGCACATGACCATTGAGCTGGTGATGCTATCTAATCATCTTGATAGTTCTCCGGGAAAAGTGAATCTTTGGTCATTCAGTTTTGAATTTTAACCTTTTTCTGGACAAGATGTAGAGGCAAGGTCAAAATATCCCTCCAGAGATACAGGATATAATTTGTCTCTAAGTTCTGAAAGATCTAACCCCGTTGAGTCTTTAACACCCAGAGCTGTTGAGGCAGTATTTTCCATTGTTTAAGTCAGCCACTTCGTGGTCTCTGCTACAGCAGCCCAGGTGTCTAATAAAGGGGCCAAATGGCTTCTTCCACCACTGGGCTCTGCACTGGCGGGTGCCCTCAGAGTCTATTTAAAGGCAGCTGGTACCGGACCTCTCTGCCCGGGCTCCTGCAAAAGAGAGACACTTCAAAGGCAGAAACGGGAGTGGAGCTTTCTTTCTCCAGCACATCTCCGAACAAGATCGGAAACGTGTCTCTTTGCGATTTGCGGAGATTACTTTATCAACTGAGCTATGAGGGAAGCCCTGAAAAGTCAATCAGTCATGTCCGTGACTCTTGTGACCCCATGGACTAATATCCCGTCCATAGAATTCTCCCAGGCCAGAATATGGACTGGTAGCTTTCCCGTTCTCCATGTGAGGGCATATCTTCCAACCAGGAATCCCTTTTCCAGTGGACCACCATTCTGTCAGACCTGCCTCCAGACCCGCCCCCTCTGTGTGGCTCAACAGCATGGGCTTAGTTTTCACTGATTACACATAGGCTGTGGTCCGTGTGATTAGATGACTAGTGTTTCTGTGATTATGGTTTGAGTGTGTCCTTGAATGCCTCTTGGGCAGACCTACCATCTTATTTGTGTTTCGGTCTACCTTGGAGATGAGGTATTCTTCAGCGTCTAACAGCAAAGCAGCAGCTGGCTGCTGCTTATTTGGACGAAGAGGGATCTCTCACAGCAGCCTCTCTGACGTTGACGTGGAGTAGCTCCTCTGGCCTCGCGCCGTGCGACACCGGGCACGTCCTGGACGTGGGGTATTTGTCTCAGCCGCTGCCGCATGAACTCGAGCAGCGTGGGTACTCCTCATCCGGCGCTCGCCGCTGGAACTAGACTATGGGAACCTCCTCCTGGCGCCAGTCCCTCGAAGCTTGGATGTGGGGTATCATCCTCCCCCTCTGCCCTACCGGTCAAGCTGGCACGTTTTCGGCTCCACACCTGATCTCCGGGGCAATGCGGATCGATTCTTCCGGACTCCTGCCGCCTGACTCAGCATGGGGTATCGCTGTCGCCGATCCTGGCCCGTCACAGCTGGCATTTCCGCCGCTGCCAGCCTGACATCCGGGGGAGGGGTGCTTTCACGCTCTAGCCACCCGACCAGCACTGCGGGACAAGGGGGTACTCCTCAGGCCTCCACTAGACTCGGCGTTGGTGACTCCATCCCGGCCGACGCCGTGACCTCGGACGACGTGTAGTCTCCCTCTCTCTGCGCTACAGTGCTGGGCACTTCCGGCCGCCGCCTTGACCTCGCGGGGCGGGGGCTGAGCTCCTCGGACAGGCCCAGCCCACTGACTTGGCCGATGGGGTCAAGCTACTCTAGACAACGCTTCTGTGACGACTCTCACTAGCGGCAGACCAGTTGCTTCGCCACGCTCAGCTTGCAGCAGCAGCGAGTCGTTATTTCTTATGAACATATAAATGGTTCTTTTCATCATAAGAATAGAATGTAGCTAGTTATTGATATGAGGTTTCCTACCAATCATCCTGTAAGTCTACTTCATTGAAAACAGAAAGTTCCTGCTGGATGAATGTCGTTTATCGTGAGAGGAGTGATGAAAGCCTAAAGTAGTATGGATGAAACATATCCTTTCTTGCCTCTTACTGAACGTTCCCTGTTGGCTATTTATTCAGCAGACTAATGCTGTGTGCCAGCTCTCTTTTGACCCCATGGCGCTGAGCATGACAGGCTCCCTGTGCATAGAATTTTCTAGCAAGAATGCTGGCAATGGGTTGGCCATTTTCCCTCGCTCCAGCCAGCGTCTTTCTGCCCCAGGGACTGAGCTGCGCAGCTCTGCAGCCCTGCATTGCGTCAGGCGGATTCTTTCCCACTGGGCAGCCCTAGGAAGCTCTCACACTATACGTGGTCCAATTGTTGTACATGTCTGACTCTTTGTGAGCTCCATGGACTGCAGCCCGCCAGGCGCTCCCATCTGCCCTATCATGTCTCCCGGAAGTCACACAAACTATCTGCCATTGAAATTGTGATGGCCATCCAACCACATCATCCTCGTATTGTCCCCTTCTCCTCTTGCCGTCATCTTGTCCCCAGCCCAGGCTCTGTTTCCAATGAGTCAGATGCCAATGATAATCTAAGTTAAGAAGGAGTCAGTTCCTTCAGTTTAGTTTACTCAGTTGTGTCGACTCTTTGTGACCACCATGAATCGCATGCAGGCCAGGCCTCCTGTTCAATCAGCATCCTCCGCGGGTATCACTCAGACTCACGTCGCATTGAGTCGTGATGCCATCCAGAGCCATCTCATGCCTGGTCTCTCCGCTTCTCTCCTGCCCCCAATCCCCAGCATCAGAGTCTTTTCCAATGAAGTCAACTCTTCTCAATGAGGTAGCCAAAGTATGGAGTTTCAGCTTTAACATCCATTCTTCCAAAGAAATCCATGGGTTGATACTCCTTCAGTAATGGCTGGTTTGATCTCCTTGGCAGTCCAAGGGATCTCAAAGTCTCTCTTCACCGACGCACAGTTCAAAAGGCATCATTCTTTGGCGCTCAGCTTGTTCATAGCAATCTCTCTCAGCATCCATACATGCCACAGAAAACTACTAGGCGCTTGACTAGAGCAGGACTTACTCGCAAACGTACTGCTCCCTGCCTGCTTTTGATAACCTCTTTAGAGTTTGGTCATAGACTTTTTCTTCCCAAGGAGTACGCGTCTTTTATTTCAATGGCTGGCGTCACCATATTGCAGTGATTTTGGAGGCGCAGAAAATGAGTCTGAGCCACTGTTTGCATCTGTTTCCCCATCGATTTCCATGAAGTGATTGGACGGATGTCGTGATCTCTTGTTTCCTCAAATTGTTTGCAGCTTTGAAGCCAACTTTTTCATCTCCCTTTCACTTTCATCAGGAGGCTTTTGAGTTCCTCTTCACCTTTCTGGCTAGGGTGGTGTCATCTGCATACCTGAGGTGATTGATATTTCCCGTCAACTCTTGATTCGCAAGGCTTGTGTTTCTTCAGTCGAGGCTTTCTCATGCTGTACTCGCATAGAAGTAAAATAACAGGGTGGACAATATACGAGCCTTCGGATCGACTCCTTTTCCTATTTGGAACGCCAGTCTGTTGATTCCATGTCCCAGTCTAACGTGTCTTTCTACCTGCATACAGATCTACAGGTCAGGTTGGTGGTCTGGTTACTCCCATCTCTTCTCAGATTTTCCACAGTGTATATTGTGATCGCACACAGTCAACAGACTTTTGATAGTCAAATCAGCAGTAAATAGTGTTTTTCTGGAACTCTCTTGGCTTTTTTCGCATGATCCAGCCATGTTGGCAATTTGATCTCTGGTTCCTCGTGGCTTTTCTAAAACCAAGCTTGAATATCAGGGAGTTCACGCGTTCACCGTATATGCTGAAGTCTGGCTTGGAGAATTTTGAGCTTACTTTACTAGCATGTGAGATGAGGTGCAAAGTGCGGTAAGTTTTGAGCATCATTCTTTAGCAGTTGCTTTCTTTGAATTGGAGAAAACTGACCTTTTCCAGTCTGTGTGCATCTGTTGAGTTTCCCCCATTTGCTGGCATATTGAGTGCAGGCAGCTTGTATTAGCATCACTGTTTCAGGATTTTTGAAACACTCAACTGATATTCATCACCGTCCATCTACCTTTTGTTCGTAGTTGATGCTTCGCTAAGGCGCACTACTTGCCTTCACTTTCCCAAGATGTTGGCTCTAGATAGTGATCCATCTTACATGATTATCTGTCATCGAAGATCTTTTCTTGTACAGTTCTTGCGTGTATTCCTTGGCCACCATCTTCTTTAATTATCTTCTGTTCTGTTAAGGTCCATACCTTCTAATCTTTATGTAGAGCCGCATCATTTGCATGAAATGTTCCGCTTGGTATCTCTAATTTTTTCTTGAAGAGTCTCTAGTCCTTCCCATTCTGTTCTTTCTCGTCTAATTTCTTTGCATTGATAGCTGAGGAAAGGCTTATCTACTCTTCTTGCTATTCTTTGGAACTCTGCATTGCAGGATGCTTATATCTTCTCTTTTTTCTTTTGCTTTTTGCGCTCTATTCTTTTCACAGCTATTTGTAAGGCCTCCCGCACAGCCATTTTGCTTTTTTGCATTTCTTTTCCATGGGGATGGTCGATCCCTGTCTCCTGTACAATGTCACGAACCTCTATTCATAGTTCATCAGAGTCCTATCTATCAGATGCTCCGGCCCTTAAACTCTATTTCTCAATTCCACTGTATAATCATAAAGGATTAGATTTAGGTCATACCTGAATGGTCTAGACATTAAGGTATATGTGAAATCAATATCAGTAAAAGTGGTAACATAGGCTATGAAATCAAGATTATACAAGTCCTTGGGTGGCGATTTTGGGCTGAAGGATCCACAGCAGGCTTTTCTCATCAGGGGCATAATGAAAGGAAAGAAAACCATGTGGATGGCCAGGCGAAAAGGCATTTCAGCGCAGGGTGAGGCTTGTTTATTCATCTTAGTAACTGTGTTGTTCTTGTTTGCTGTTCAGTCAGTAAGTCATGTGTGACTCTTGCAACGATCTGGACAGCAGCCCACAAAGGCTTCCCAGTCCTTCACCTCTCCCGGAGTTTGTTCAAAGCTCATGTCTTTGAGTAGGTGGTGCATCCATCATCTCGCTCTGTCACCCTCTCCTTCCCTGTCCTCAGTAGTAACTCTATAAGAGTTATTATTCCCATTCAAAAGAAAACGCGTGCTCAAATAAAGTCAGAAACCAGTCACAATCATGAAAATAAATTATGTTGCCATGTTGGCTTCAATCACAAGAGTGTCTAATTTCACAGTGTTGCTTTGCCATAATATAAAGTCAGTGCTCATTTAGTAGATTTGAGGGCCACACATACAGACACACACACACATATAGAGTGTCAACGAAAGAAAGAGGCCCACGATGCAGTGTGTGTGGCTGGGGGTTGTTTACTTGAATCTATAACAGCGTGTTTGTTTCTGCGACAGCATTACTCTGAAACATCAGAAAAACATTTTTCACATCCTCAACAAGAGGTAGCCTTTAAAGTCATCTCTTAGAGAAAATATCCTGCATGGATAAGCTAGAAATGTCAATGTGGTTGGAACATTGATCAATACGAATAGAACTCTGTAAGGGAACCACAAGTTACAAGTAAAAAAATATGTATATCTCCCTCGACTTTGTTGGAGAAGGCATGGAAACCCACTCGCCGTACTCTTGCCTGGAAAATCTCATGCGGAGGAAGCTGGTAGGCTGCAGTGCTATGGGGTCGCTGAGAGTCCGGGCAGCGACTGAGCAATTCATTTCACTTTTCACTTTCCTGCATTGAGAAGGAATGGACACGCACTGCAGGATTCTTGTCTGAAGAATCCGAGAGACAGAGGCGCCTAGGAGGCTGCCATCTATGGGTCGCAGAGAATGACAGAGACTGAAGCGACTTAGCAGCAGGAACAGCACCTCAATTTTTTAAGTAATAACTTCACTTTACAGTGAAAAAGAGTGCAATGCTAGCTCACTGCTTAGACTTGTTTCCAATAGAGAAACATCTACAAGATGATAAGAAAAGAAGAATTCATTTTTCTTGAATTGAAAACAAAGCAAGAACCTTGGTAAGCTCCTGGAGTTTAGGAAAGTAGGGAAAATTGTCTTGAAGCATGGGTATAAATTAGACGATTTAATGACTTCCTGGAGCTCAACATAAAGAATCCACCTGCAATGCATAAGAACTTGGTTCGAACCCTGGGTTGAGAATCCCGTGAGGAGGGCATGGACAACCACTGCAGTCTCTTGCCTGGAGAATCCGATGGCAGAGGAGGCCTGGGGGCTACAGTCCGGGTTGGCAAGAGTCAGAATGACTGTGTTGATAAGCACACACAAAGCCTTCTGGACGATGGTTTCTAGGATGAAATCCTCTCAAAGAGACTGGACAGAATCATGTGAAGCAGCCTTTGTTACACTTTTGTATTTTTCCATTGGGATATGTTTTGCACTTGCCGGCAGGAGCAGGCATTTTACATGAATTCTGGCCTACTGTTCAGTTTTGAGACCAGCAAAAACTTTTCTGTCTATTCTCAGTTTATGCAGAAATCTATAAGAAGGAAAACAGTCACGGATGTGTGGTTCTCTTTGTGAAGATTTTTTTTTAAACCTGCAAAATGTCTCGTCAAATTTCTGATGGATCCAATAGGGGCAACCTTCATATCGGAGTTAACGTTTACACTTTGGAAGTTTGAGACGATCAGAGTACCTGCACTATAAGAAGGAAATACACCAAAAATAACGACCCCAATTTTGTTTGACTCTAAAGTTATTATATTATTTCTTTACTTTCTTGATGAGTTAAGTTTCTGGAAAAATTGAAAAGGGAAATATAGAACTGACCTGTTCTCTTGTCCTACAACTACATCAAGTGAAAGTGTTTTGTTGCCCATGTATCCAGCTCTTGCAACTCCATGGACTGTAGCCTGCAGGCTCCTCTGTCCATGCATCTGCCAGGCAGAATATTGGAATGGGTAGCTTTTCCCTTCTCCGGGGACCTTTCCAACTAGGCATCGAACCTAGGCCTCCTTCGATTGCACAAGCGCAGATTCTTTCCTGTCTGAGTCACCAGGGAGCTACAGCGTCCATAACTCCTATTATCAACATTCCCAGCAAGTTTTGGTAACTGATGAAACTACATTGACATATTATAATCACCAAAGCCTATAGTTTACATTATGTCAAGCACCAAGAGGGAAGCTACAGCACAAGAGGGAAAATTGTGGTGTACATCTATACAGTTTTTGACATCGTGTATGATCGGGATCCACATCACAGCATCATGCAGGATGCTTTGATTGCACTATAAGTTCCTTGTGGTCCAACGACTCATATTGTGCTCCTCCAACTCTGCCCCGGCACTGTTTGTTGGCTTAAGAATTAGCCAGTCCTGGGGGACAACCCTCTCAACCGCACATGTCCGCAGAGGCAGAGCATCAGGAATGGCAAAATAAGACAACTAGAGTAATATCTTAACTTAGCAACAAAATAAAGTGAAAGTGTATTGGCTTCTCTATGGCTTAATAGCTAGAAGAAGCCAATACACTTTCACTTTATTTTGTTGCTAAGTTAGATATTACTTCTATGTCTTATTGTTCTGCATTCCTGATGCTCTGGCCTCTGGGGACATGTGGGGTTGAGAGGGGTTGTCCCCCCAGGACTGGCTCATTCTTAAAGGCAACCACGTGCCGGGCCAGTAGTTGGAGAGGCACACATGATGAGTCGTTGGACCACAGAGAACTTATGTCATCAAAGTCATCCTGCATGATGGCTGTGATGGTGGGATCTGATCATTACACATTGTCAATAACTGTATAGCATGTACAGGCACCAATTTTCCCTCTTGGTGCTGTACGTCCGCGATCTTGGTGGCTGTACATAATGTAAAATATAGTGCTTGATGATTATAATATGTCAATGTAGTTTCATCAGTAGCACCAAACTTGCATGGGAATGTTGATAATAGGGGAGGTTATGGCTGTAGCTTCCCTGGTGACTCAGACAGGTAAAGATGCTGCTGAATGAGGGAGGCCTGGGTCTCGATGCTAGGTTGGGAAGGTCCCCTGGAGAAGGGAAAAGCTACGCCCTTCCAGTATATTCTGGCCTGGAGAGTTCCATGGACAGAGGAAGCCTGGCAGGCTTTACAGTCCATGGAGTTGCAAAGAGCTGGATACAATTGGGCACAAACATTCTCACTTGATGTACGTGTGAGGAAGAGATACATGGTCGTGTCTATACTTTCCGCTTCATTTTCTCCAAGAAACTTAATGATGCCAAGAATTAAGAAATAATCATATATAATTAGAAGTAAACAAACTTGGGGTCGTTATTCTTTTGGTGTTATTTCTTCTATTATATGCAGTATCTATCTTTCAAACTTCCAAGTGTAAACGTTATCTGGAGATGAAGGTTGCCCCTAGTTGGATTCATCAGAAATTTGACGCGAACATTTTTGCAGGTGTTAAAAAAATCTTTCACAAAAGAGAACCAGCACACGTGACCTGTTTTCGCCTTCTTATCAGATTTTCTGCATAAACTGAGAATAGGACAGAAAAGTTTTTGCTGTTTCAAACTGAACAGTAGCAAATTCCATGTAAAATGCTGGCTCCTGCCGGCAGGCAAATATCCGCAATGACAAATTCCATGTAACAAAGTGCTGCTTCACTGATTCAATTGTCAGTGCTTTGAGAGGATTTCATCCTAAACCGTCGTCAGAAGGCTTTGTGTGCTTAGTCAACAGTCGCGTCGCTCTTTGCAACCATGGACTGTAGCCACCAGGCTCCTCTGTCCATGGGATTCTCCAGGCAAGAGTACTGCAGTGGGTTGTCATCGCCTCCTCACGGGATCTTTCTCAACCAGGTTCGAACCAGTCTTATGCATTGCAGGTGGTTTCTTTATGTTGAGCTGCGGCCAGGGAAGTCATTAATCGTCTAATTTTTATACGCCCATGCTACACGACCATTTTCCCTACTTTCGCTAAACTCCAGGACTACCAAGGGTTCTTCTGCTTTTGTTATTCAAGAAATGAAGTTTCCTTCTTTTCTTATCATCTTTTTAGATACTTTCATCTGGGAAACAATGTCTAAGCGGTGAGGCTAGCATTGCACTCTTTTCAGCCTGTAAAGT
>NC_030808.1:144139971-144169311 GCF_001704415.2 Capra hircus | reverse complement strand
GTAGAGAAGTTATTACTTAACAGTTGAGGTGCTGTTCCTGCTGCTAAGTCGCTTCAGTCATGTCTGATTCTGTGCGACCCATAGACGGCAGCCCACTAGGGCCCTCTGTCTTGGATTCTTCAGACAAGAATCCTGCAGTGGGTTGCCATTTCCTTCTCCAATGCAGGAAGCGAAAAGTGAAAGTGAAGTTGCTCGTCGTGCCCGACTCTTGCGACCGCTTGGACTGCAGCCTACCAGGCTCCTCCAGCCATGGGATTTCCCAGGCAAGAGTACTGGAGTGGGTTTCCATCGCCTTCTCCGAGAAAGTCGAGGGAGATATACATGTTTTTTTACTTGTAACTTGTGGTTCCCTTACGAGTCCTATTCATTTGATCAATGGTTCCAACCACGTTGACATTTCTCAGGTTTATCCATGCAGGATATTTTCTCTAAGAGGACTGCTTTAAAGGCTACTCTTCTGTTTGGGTGTGAAAAATGTTTTCTGAATGTTTTTCAGATAATGCTGTCGCAGAAACAAACACGCTGTTATAGATTCAAGTGGACACACCCCCCCAGCACACACAACTGCATCCCTGTGGCCTCTCCCCTTCCATTTACACTCCATGCATGTCGTGTGTGTCTGTATGTGTGGCCCTCAAATCTACTAAATGAGCAGTGGATTTATATTATGGCAAAAGCAACACTGTAGAATTGAAGCCAACATGGCAACATAATTGATTTCATGATTGTGACTGGTTACTTGACTTTATTTGAGCACCCGTTTTTCTTTTGAATGGGAATAAATAACTCTTACAGAGTTACTATGAGGACGGGAGGAGAAGGTGGTGACAGAAGATAAGACAGATGGATGGCACCACCAACTCAATATACATGAGTTTGAACAAACTCCAGGAGAGGGTGAAGGACTGGGAAGCCTGGTGGGCTGCTGTCCATGGGGTTGCAAAGAGTCAGACATGACTTACTGACTGAAGAGCAACAACAAGGAACAACACAGTTACTAAGATGAATAAACAAGCCTCACCCTGCCTGGAATGCCTTTTCCCCTGAGCATCCCACAGTGGTTTTTTCCTGTCATTATGCCCCAGGACTGGAAAAGGTCAGTTTTCATTCCAATCCCAAAGAAAGGCAATGCCATAAAATGCTCAAACTACCGCACAATTGCACTCATCTCACACGCTAGTAAAGTAATGCTCAAAATTGTCCAAGCCATCTTCAGCAATACGTGAACCGTGTCGTCCAGATGTTCAAGTTGGTTTTAGAAAAGCCAGAGGAACCAGAGATCAAATTGCCAATATCTGCTGGATCATGGAAAAAGGAAGAGAGTTTCAGAAAAATATCTATTTGTGCTTGAATGACTATGCCAAAGCCTTTCACTGTGTGGATCACAGTAAACTGTGGAAAATTCTGAAAGATATGGTATAGCAGAGCACCTGACCTGCCTCTTGAAAAACCTGTATGCAGGTCAGGAAGCAACAGTTAGAACTGGACATGGAACAACAGACTGGTTCCAAATAGGAAAAGGAGTCCGTCAAGGCTGTATATTGTCACCCTGCTTATTTAACTTCTATGCAGAGTACATCATGAGAAATGCTGGGCTGGAAGAAGCACAAGCTGGAGTCAAGATTGCCGGGAGAAATATCAGTCACCTCAGATATGTAGATGACAGCACCCTATTGGCAGAAACTGAAGACGAACTAAAAAGCCTCTTGATGAAAGTGAAAAAGGAGAGTGGAAAAGTTGGCTTAAAGCTCAGTATTCAGAAAACCAAGATCATGTCATCTGGCCCCATCGCTTCATGGGAAATAGATGGGGAAACAGTGGAAACAGTGTCAAACTTTATTTTTTGGGACTCCAAAATCACTGCAGATGGTGATTGCAGCCATGTAATTAAAAGACGCTTACTCCTTGGAAGGAAAGTTATAAATTTATTATATATAGGGTAGATAGCGTATTCAAAGGCAGAGACATTACTTTGCCTACAAAGGTCCGTCTAGTCAGGGCTATGGTTTTTCCAGTGGTCATGTATGGATGTGAGAGTTGGACTATAAAGAAAGCTGAACACCAAAGAATTGATGCTTTTGAACTGTGGTGTTGGAGAAGACTCCTAAGAGTCCCTTGGACTGCAAGGAGATCCAACCAGTCCGTTGGAAAGGAGATTGGTCCTGGGTGTTCTTTGAAAGGGCTGATGCTAAAGCTGAAACTCCAATACTTTGGCCACCTCACGCAAAGAGTTGACTCATTGGAAAAGACTTATGCTGGGAGGGATTAGAGGCAGGAGGAGTAGGGGACGACAGAGGATGAGATGGCTGGATGGCATCACCGACTCGATGGACATGAGTTTGGGTGGACTCCGGGAGTTGGTTTTGGACAGGGAGGCCTGGCGTGCTGCAATTCATGGGGTCACAAAGCATCGGACATGACTGAGCGACTGAACTGAACTGAACTGAACTGAGTAAATAAGCCAGGAAAGAATAATCAGCATTTGTAGTTATTAAGTTCATATGACCAAAGTTATACTTCAACCAAAGGACTGCATGACCCTTTAGTTAAAAATTATAATCTCCTCTGAATGCTTGATGGCTCAGTCAAACGAACCATAAGAACCATTAAACGACACCTAAGAAGTTTTGAATTCATCCTTGTGTTTCTGAGTAGATAGAGAGTTGCCTTCAATTTTAAGTAAGGGAAGTATTTCTGACCTCAAGCAATAACAGAGCAATAAGGCAAAGCACCATTGGAAACTAAAAACATGGGCAACGATCTTGTGTTCATTGCTGGAAAGGTGCATCCTGTTATTTCTTCTTTTTCAGCACAGCAACTTCCTTTTGGATTCCTCTCAGGAAATACCTTCAAGTTCTTTAAGGAAGATTTTCTGTGGAAAGAGATTCACATGTGAAAAGTGATGACAAGAATGACACTTTCAGCCAGGAATTGCAGTTTAATTGGCTAATACAGTGACAAGCATCCTGAAGGCGAAATGGAATGCCACGTTTGGTATTTTCATCCTGCTATTTCTTGTTCTCAGAGCTTCCTAAGTGTGTAACCGCGGAGAGCTTTGCCAAGGGTTCATGCGAGGACTGATGGCTCCATCTTTAAACCCTGAGGATAGAGTTGGAGAGCCGCGAGCCTTCTGAGCCGCCTCCCCCCAGAGGCTGTCGGGAAGAGATCAACTGGGATGAAGTTTTGTACTGACCTGAATAAAGGGACACTTCATCACCCAAGTGGCGTGCTGCGAAGGGAACAGACTCTCCAGGCTGGGTCCAGGGGCTCCTTTCTCCGCAGCGACACTGAGCGGTCGGGCGTATCTGTGTACACGTGTTAGCCACCCACTTTCACATTGCACACTCACCAGTGAATCTCATCGTGCAAGCAGTGAAGGTCCCTGGCTCCTCCGAGGGAGATAATGCTCCTGAGAAGAGCGTCGCTGTTCAGTGAGCGCTCACTGGGTCCCAGCCTCCAAGCAGGGCAAGTGAAGAAGATGCAGCTTTGAGGGATGAAGAGACCGGGCAAGAACGAGCTAGAAGGGAGAATGGTGCATGTGTGGGTGCGTGTGTGATGGGCGATGGGGCAGTGTGAGCCCACAGGAGCACCATGGCCCTCAGAGGGGATGGGGACACATCGCACTGTCCTTCCCCCATCGTACTTACATGGGTATATGTATGTACTTCTCATAATATATAGGTATATTTATCTATGTATATATATTTCTTATAAAATGTGTATTTATCTATGTGTATATATTTCTTATAAAATATATATATTTATGTTAATTTATGTGGACATCCCTGATAGCTCAGTTGGTAAACAATCCTTCTGCAGTGCAGGAGATCCCATTGGATTCCTGGGTGGGAAAGATCCATTGCAAAAGGGATAGGCTACCGACTCCAGTGTTCCTGGGCTTCCCTAGAGGCTCAGCTGGTAAAGAATTTGCCTGCAATGTGGGAGACCTGGGTTCGATCTCTGGCGTGGGAAGATTCCTTGGAGAAGGGAAAGGCTACCCAGTCCAGTATTCTGGCCTGCAGAATTCTATGGACTGGATATAGTCCATGGGGTCACAAAGAGTCAGACATGACTGATGACTTTCGAGGTCTTCCCTCATAGCTCAGTTGTTAAAGAATCCTCCCGCAATGCAAGACACCACGATTCGATTCTTGTTTCAGGAAGATGTGCTGGAGAAGGGAAAGGCTACCCACTCCCGTGTTCTGGCCTGGAGAATCCCATGGACTGTATAGCCCATGGGGTCACAAAAAGTGGGACAGGCCTGAGCGACTTTCACATGGCACCTGCTTGTTCATGACTGCGGGGCTTCCCTGGTAGCTCAGCTGGTAAAGAATCTGCACACAGTGGGAGACCTGGGTTCGATCCCTGAGTTGGAAAGATTCCCCTGGAGGAGGGCATGGCAGTATTCGTGCCTGGAGACCCCCTTGGACAGAGGAGCCTGGTGGGCTACAGTGTAAGGGGTGGCAGAGAGTCAGACACGACTGAACGACTAAGCAGAGCACAGCACTGACGGCTGTACCGGGCCCTGACTGCTGTGCGGGCTTTCCTCGTGGCCGGGACCAGGGGCTACTCTCTGGCTGTGGTGTGCAGCCTTCTCACTGTGGGGCTTCTCTTGCAGAGCGTAGGCTCTGGGAGCATGGGCTTCAATAGATGTGGCGCCCAGGCTCAGCTGCCCCGCAGCGTGCAGGAACTTCCCGGACCAGGGATCGAACCCCGGTACCCTGTGTGGGCAGGCGGATTCTTTACCTCTGAGCCACCAGAGAAGCCCATCGTCCACAGTACTTTCCAGAGGGCTTTTCCTCCCACTGCCATCCTTCTCTCATACCAGGCATTCCTGACCTCCTGTCTGGGTTTCTTGGGAATGAGAAGGCCATCAGCTCATCAAACAACAGCATGAAACAGAACTCTTGTAGCAGGAGACTCTCCCAGGAGACCCTTTGCTCTCTCCTATAGGTCGTATTTTGCCAGCTCCCCCCCCACCAAGTGTTCATCAGACATATGTTCGCCTTCTGCACCCCCAAACTGCTCATCAGACATACATGATCGTGTCTGCACTTTCCCCAGCTCATTCCCCAGCTGAAGTTCTCCCATCTACTCACATAGACCCTAGGAGAGTCATCCTCAGACATCAGTGACGTGCTGAGCATCAGGCTACAGTGGGTAGAGACAAAAGGACTTTGTCATCTGACAAAGGAGCTGGACAAGTCAGGGAAGCAACGGAGATCTGAGGACCTGCCTGGGAGGCTCACCGAGACTGTGGACCGCCAGGTGAAGGAGACTTAAGTGGGCTATGGCCCCAGGAAAGGCTATCTGAAGGCAGGAAGCCCTGAGCTGAGACAGTCAAGGTGTGTTTGGTGTGTGGAGGCAAGAAGCATAAAATAATAGTCTCAGTGTACAGAAGCTGATGAGGAAAGGCTCACAGGCAGGACACTGACGGGTGAATTCAGGGGTTGATCCAGTTCAGTAATGAGAACAGCATGAAACTATGAAGGTTATTAAGATGGAGCTGTGGCCTCCAGAGGGGCCAGGTCTTAAAGAGTCCCAAAAGACATAGGAGGAAGCTTGGATTTGGACTTAAACAGAGTCCCTAATAGACTTGTCAGCGGATTCAGGAGGCATAAGAGATAGGGCTTTGATTGCTTGGAGGAGGGCATGGCAACGCGTTCCAGGACTCTTGCCTGGAGAATCCTGCCGGGTCCAGCCCTGGTGGATCCAGGGAATTCGTAGCGGAGACAGCGTTGGCGAGGAAAGACTTATTTATTTATTAATATAAGATTAGATTAGGAAGAAATAGTGTAGTAGGAAAATTAAGTAGAGAGAAGAGGCTGATTAACTTGAGTTACGTGGAAAACCAATAAAGTTCCAGACAAGGAGCTTGCACCATCTACGTTAGGCCTCCGGTGCCCGTTTGAATATCGGAGAGTGCCCCGCCTTGGGCTCTCTCTCCTAAGGATCTTAAAAGCCAGAACAAGTAAGTAGACATAGAGAGCCTCCACGGCCCCGATGGGAATTCAGCCTCAATTTATTTATTATTATTATTTTTTTTAAAAACCCGAGGCAGCACCGGGCTCGGTTGGGCCGCGGACACGGCCGCCACGGGTTTGTTATTGTCGACTCCGGCCCTTCCTGCGCCTCAGCCTCAATTTAGAGTAAAGAGGAGACATGGGGGGAACCAGTCCAGCGACTGGCTCTCCTTCTATTGTCCTTCAAGGCCTTTTATACTTTTGATTATACATAGAGATCAGTGGGTAATACAAAATTATGTAGCCTTAGCCGCCCAGACTCTTTCTGTATATCTTTTTGTATACAAAAGGTCTCAGGTGATTTACATTATCTTCTGGCCAAGAGGCTTGTTAACACTTTTTGGCTCTCAACACTTTTTGGCTCTCTTCCTTAATGAATGTTAATTTCGTTTCCCCTAAGTGTTTTTCTTTAATCTGCATCTCCTTAAAGCACTAAAGTTACATCTCTATAGAACAAAGGCACAGTGGGTTATAACAAAGAAGGTACTTAACTCAAAGATCTAATGTTGCTAATACCAGGTCTACTACTTGTTTTTCTATATACCAACTATATCTAAAAATAAAGGATATGAAGCAAGTATGGCAGCAAGTATTGGCTCAACAAATGAAACCTTTAATCAGTCCTTTTCTAAAGATTTTGACTCCTCGGAAGCCCCTATATTCCTAGGATGTTTTAAGCTTCCTGTGCCTCCTAAGGTCAGGAGGCCTCAGACAATCACATGCACAGCTGTAGGAGTCCTGCAGGCAGGCTAGAAAGCCATCAGAGGGGTTTTTGGATTGAAACACTCTTTCAAGTGCAGAAGACTAAAGCCCTGAATTGCCTTTTTCCAGAGAATGTCAGAAGAGTGGAAAAGCAGGCAGATTCTTATTTTTTGGGGTACATGCTCAAAAAATGCTGGGGGGAAAACCTGAGATCGGACTCGACCCTGCCCATCAGATCTCTGCCGCATGGCCTTGTCACGGGTGGAATTCCTCACGCTGGCTTCCGGCAGAATCCCATGGACAGAGAAGCCCGATGGGCCACAAAGAGTCGGATGTGACTGAAGTGATGTGCCAGGCAGGCTCGCAATTGACTCATCAAATTTTCTTTCTCTCAGGTTGATGGCTCCGTGCATGATCCCCAGTGATAAAGATGGAGAATCGTGTCTTCTGAGAGCTGAAGCTCTCAGGATCCTACTGTGTGCGTGCTTTCAGAAGGTTACTCTGGGGGCATGGTGTCAGGAGGTTAGACGTTGCGGGGATTTGGGAATGAGGCCATCAGCAGAGAGGTTCTTGCAATGGTCTAAGTGCACAGTGATTGTGTCCTAATCTAAAGTGTGATGACTTGGGATGGGGAGAAGGGCATGGGGAGAGTGTCAGAGAGCAAAGAAAAAGATGGGAGAGACAAAGGAGGGCCTGTTTGGAGAGGCAAGAAATAGACAAGGGCCTGTTTGGAGTGATCCTATCCTGAATGAGTGGGGCTGCATTCCAGAGGGAGGAGAAGAGGAAGGCTTAAAACTGTGTGTGTGTCTGTGTGTTTTTTTGTTTGTTTTTGCATGAGAGAATGGCTCAGGGAGTATCCTAGGAAGCTTCTGGAAACTTCTAGCTGGGGTATTTGTCAGTTGAGTATTTTGTAGGTTGAAAGGAGAAAGCATTGAGATGCTTTGAAACCAACCACATGGTCAGTATAGTGAGGGCTTCCTAGGAGGCTCCAGTGGTAAAGGCCCAGGCTGACAATGCAGGAATCATAGGAGACGAGGGTTCGGTGCCTGGGTGGCAACCCACTCCAGTATTCTTCCCTGGTGACTCTCTATGGACAGAGGAGCCTGGCGGCCTGCAGTTCCTGGGGTGTCATAGAGTCAGACACAACTGAAGTGACTTTGCACAAATATACATAAATGGGGGCTTACCCACAGAGCAAACAAATGGACCTAGCATAATATACATTCCTTCACCTTGCAAAAGAGAGTCAAAGTGTGCTTGTTTTGTTGTTGAGGTTCAGTGGCTAAGTGGTGCCTGACTCTTTGTGACCCCATAGACTGCAGCATGCCAGGCTCATCTGTCCTTCATTATCTCCTGGAGTTTGCTCAAACTCATGTCCATTGAGTCAATGATGCCATCCAACCATCTCATCCTCTGCCATCCCCTTCTCCTCCTGCCTTCAATCTTTCCCATCATCAGGGTCTTTTCCAACGAGCCTGCTCTTCACAGCGAGTGGCCATAGTATAGGAGCTTCAGCATTAGTCCTTCCTAACAGTATTCAGGGTTGGTTTCTTTTAGGATTGACTGATTTGATCTCCTTGCTGTCCAAGGGACTCTCAAGAGTCTTCTCCAGAACCACAGTTCGCAAGCACCAATTCTCCTTACACATAAGATGTGTGTGCATTTCATGTGTCTACTAGCCACACAGATAAGAGAGCTGTTGAACATCCCACTGCAGGGGACAGATGAGCTTGTGTCTGAGCTCTGAAGCCATTGATTTATCTCCAGGCTAATGGGTGTTCTACCTTGCAAAGCTGTGTCTGTGCCTGGTCAGAGTGGATCCTCTATGGCTGGCCTTCCTTGGGGGACCTTATGTCTGTGGTTCCTCAGTCACTCAGCTGTGTCTGACTCTTTGCAACCTCATGGACTATAGCCCTCCAGACTCCTCTCTCCATGGGATTCTGCAGGCAAGAATACTGGAGTGGGATGCCATTTCTTTCTCCAGGGGATATTCCAGCCCCAGGGATCTAAGCCGCATCTCTTGCGTTCCTGCCTTGCAAGCCTGGGAAGCCCTGTGGTTCCTCGAACTCCTCTGAAACGTGCACTGTTTTGTAAGGACAGCATGTCCCCGTGGCGGAAGGCAGCAGTAAACAGGGCAAGTGGGAACAGAGTGTGTGCACAAGTTAGACAGGAGTTCAGCTTCCCATTCCGGCCCTGTCCTCCTAGGATCGAGTTTCTGGGCCCCGGGAAGCTCATTGCACAAGCTCGCCTGCTCACTTTGACCAGGCTATTCCGTGTCCTTGCATTTCTGCCAGTGCTGAGCCTTCTGCCAGAAATGCCCCTTCCCCTTTCACTGCCCCCATGCACGCCCGCTCCATAACCACCTAAAGTTCCTTGCTGTTCCATGTCCTGACCCACTATACACATCATGGGGCGGTGGGGCAGTGCAGGGACTCAGGCTGACCCAAGACCTGGTGAGTTGGAATCTGCTCTGGGACACTATCTGCAAGTGACTCACACGCCCCTGCATGCGTGCCTGCTCAGTCACCTCAGTCCTGTCTGTCTCTTTGCCACCCTGTGACCCTAGCCCACCAGGCTACTCTGTCCATGGACTCTCTAGGAGGAATACTGGAGTGGGTTGCCGTGCCCTTCCCCAGGGGATCTTCCCAACCCAGGAACTGAACCTGCCTCTCCTTTTATCTCTGGCATTGCAGGCAGATTCTTTACCCACTGAGTCAGCTGGGAAGCCCCCCATGTCCCTGACTGTGTGAAAAGCACTGGAGATAATCCCTGCTCATCCTTCAGTCATCAGCTCAGGGCCACCTCTTTCAGAGAGCCCTCCCAGATCTCCCACCCCACCCCCTCTCCAGCCTGCTTGAGAGCCTGGTGGGGCACCAACAGTGAGTGTCTGCTATCTTCATGAGCCACTTCCAGGCTGTCTCTTCCAGGGCCATGCTCAGCAAGAGTGAACCTGGTGTTCACCTCCAGCCCCTCCTGTTCCTGCTCTTGGAGCCCCCGTTGTGGGGGCACCTGGGAGGGGAGACCGCCTGGTCCCGAGGAACCTCAGGCAGGGCCGAAAGCACATGGAGTGCCCAGGGGCCTGCCTGCAGCACACTCCAGTCCTCAGAGAGGCAGGCTTTCACGCCGTGTAACACGGCGACACTTGGCTGAATTTGCTCAGGTTTCCTATCAAGAGTTTTGTAAGAGTTACTTGAAGCAGAGCCAAGATACAGAGAAGGATTAGAAAAGCTCTGTGTTGTTTCTTATTCCTCTTAACTGACGGACTCCCGGCAGGCGCCCAGACACAGTGCCCTCTGTCCTCCTCCACCTCTGCCTCAGCCCACTACAGCCAGCCCGCCGAGCTGCTGTACGGCCTCTCCCCCTATTCGTCCCCTCCGCGTCGCACTGTCCGCCCTCCCCACGTTCACCGAGATCTGTGCAGACCTCACCTGGCACTGTGTCCTCAGCCTGCATCCTCTCCCCCAGGCCCGCCCCCTCCCCTGGGGTCAGCACTCTGCATTGCAGACCCCTCTGTGCAACGGGTCTGCTCCCTGCCTGCTTCACCTCTGCCCTGTCACCTTGCCCCGAGTCCACGCACCGGAACCCGGTTCCCGGGCCTTTATAAATCCCCTTCTCTGCCTGGAGCATTCTGCCCCTTGACTTCCCCAGGGGAACTCCTCCTGCCTCTTTGATTGCAGCATCCATGTCAGCTTCCTGGCGTCAGCCTGTCTCCCTGGTAACCCACCACCCTATCTGGATTATCTGCAGAGCAAATATCACCACCCTCTGTCTCTGTTTCTTTAGGAGCGGAACTCTTCTCTCACTGCAATGTAACCTATGGGGCTTGAGAGTCTCGGCTCCTTTTTTTTCATCTCTGCATCCCAAATACCCCAACGATGATAAATATCATAGAAACTCCACAGACATTGAGTCAAGAAAACGGTGCATATGAGCAAAACAAACTTTTGTCCAAATAAGAGGCACACTCTGTGCTCCAGGGATTCTGGCGGGACAGATCTTTAGATAGTTGGATGTTTTTAGGAACAGAATTTATGTTCTCAGTCCTTGCATCTCCTCATACCTATGAAGCACTAAATCCCTTATTGGTGACATCGGACCCTCATGACTCAGAAAGAGCCTTTTGTAAAACGAGTGCTGCATAGTATTGAACTCCCCCTTCTCCAAACCCTGATATACTGACTTTCCCCCACTGCCGCTTTGGAGCAGTCACAGAGCTGTCTGAGATGCTGCCTCCCGGCAGCACAGACCTCCTTTTGCCCCAAATAAATCTTCACTCACAACTCTCAAAAGAAAAAAAGTCAAATGTGCTGGCAGTTCTATCAGGCCCTTTTCTGGGCTGTGTTATATTCCCCAGGGCTGCCTTCTGCCTGCCCTAGCAGGCCCTTTGTGTGGCGCCTTTGGCCTCCGCATTAAATGGAAGAACAGGACGGAAGGTGCTGGAAGTCCTTTCTGGTCCCCTGAGAACCCTGCACTGAACTCAGATGATATCACTGGCCCCAGTTTCCTCCAGGCCCAGGGTGGGGAGCAGCCTCCCTATGGCTGGCACCTGGGGGTCCCATCCTCGGCCCTTCCCCCATCCCTGCCGCAGCCAGGTAAAGAGCTTCCTTCCAGTCCCTCCACCTGCTCCATGTGGATGAAGTGCTGCTGCTGCTGCTAAGTCCCTCCAGTCGTCTCCGACTCTGTGCGGACCCCATAGACGGCAGCCCACCAGATTATACAGAAAGACCTTGTTACAAATCTTAAATCTTCCAATCTATATATTCAGGATCCATCTTAAGAATTTATTACTAAACTATGAATGTAGGAAGGAGTACACTGACAAACATATGTAGTTTGAAAGTGGTGGTGTTTTGTTTCAGTTTTTTTTTTAAACCAACTGAAGTTAGCTAAGGCAAAAATTCAGTTACCTCTGCAGATTGTTAAAAATAGCCATAGTATACAGAAATGGTCTGGTATTGTATTCACTTTTCCATCCATGTCAAACTTAAGGGATGTTTGACGGCATCATGGGCATTTAAGGTAAAGCAAATAAAATACTTATATACTGAAAGGTCCAGGGGAGATATTATGGTTTGATGAGAATTATATTACTGACTGTATATTTAAATACTACTACCATGAAGTTATAATGCTATACGAATAAGAGTAATTCTGGCATTCATTTAAAAATAATAACAACTAAATCAACGCACAGATCAAAATTACTTCAACAGAAATACAAGTAAATGAAAGATTGAAAAACTTCTCAGAAACTATAATTTTGATCTACTTGAAGAAAACAATGCAATTAAGTTACAGTGGCTAAAATTAACAGGGAAAAACAGAGATAACTTTAAAGAGGGAAAGCACAGGCTGATGTTGTCTCCAAATTTAAAAAGGGAAAACCCAGGCTGATGTTTTGAGTGCTCCCAGGACAAATCACAAGTCTCCACACTGAGGAAGCGTCCCTGCGGTGTGAAAATTCACAGCTCGACAGTGAGATCCAGCTGCTGAGGCAGAAACTCCAGAGCCTGCCTGATCTCCATGACAGCCAGGTGATGCAACTTCACAGTAGACTCTTGTTCAAGAAGGAAGCGCGCTGCTTGCAATCCAAGAAGAAACTGCTCAGCGTCTGCGGAGAGCTGAACTCCGTGTGTCAGATCCGCAACCTCTGCAAGAAGAGAGCTGGAGACCTGAGCGAAGAACTGGGGACAACCGCTGCCTGCCATCGCCAGTGAGGCGTGCCTCTGCGTCCTCAGGGCTGGACCCTGCCCCTCGCCGGGGGGGCCTCGTGACCCAGGGGCTCCCCTGAGCCCTGCGGGCCCCTGGGGGCTGTGGCTGGAGCAGCAGGAGCATGAAGGCCCCTCGGGGAGAGCTGGGAGTTGAACTCGACCTGGGCCAGCAGCTGCCTGAGGCGGGCGTTCTCTCGGGTCAGCTCGCTGAGCGCTCTCTCCATCCGCTCGGCGGCCACCCAGCTTTCCTGAGCCCTTTCCTCGCAGAGGCGCACCTCCTGGCGATGGCAGGCAGCGGTTGTCTCCAATTCTTCGCTCAGGTCTCCAGCTATCTTGTTGGAGAGGTTGCGGATCTGACACACGGAGTTCAGCTCTCCGCAGACGCTGAGCAGTTTCTTCTTGGATTGCAAACAGCGCGCTTCCTTCTTGAACAGCCTTCTGTGAATTTGCATCACGTGGCTTTCATGGAGATCAGGCAGGCTTTGGAGTTTCCGCCTCAGCAGCTGGATCTCACTGTCGAGCTGTGAGTTTTCACACCGCAGGGACGCTTCCTCAGCATGGAGACTTGTGATTCCTCCTGGGAGCTCTTTCTTGGGATCCTGGATGTCTGGGTTCCCGTCATCCCCCCAGTCTCTGAGGAGCTCAGGCAAGGGGAAGATGGTCAACAGGTTTTCTCTGGATCTTCGTCGGTTCACCCTGTCTTCCAGGACCGGCTCCTTGCAGGCCATGGCCGGCTCCGGGCCTCCTCCCAGGTCCTCCTTTTCCTGGACTCGCTGCTTTGCTCTCTCGATTTCTTGGTCAGATGGTTCTGGACTTTCTGGAAAATCAACATTGCTGTTCAAATCACTCATTTCTTCCTTCTGAGGTCGTTCTCCACCATCCTCTGATGCTTGGAAGGTGTGTTTTGCATCAGTAACTTGGGAAAGGGAAGAAGACTGGCCGTTCCATGCATTCTCCAGGAAGTCTACCGTGTCCTGAAACAAAGACCCGCTCAGGTTTGCGTTCATGGCCGACAAGCACAAGGTTAGCAACGTGGGAGGACTGGCCTCCAGCCGAGGCGGCTTGAGGGCTTCGTCAGCCTGAGCCCGTGGTCCAACGTTCTCACTACATTTTCTGCAGGTTTCCTCATGGGCAGAAGACTTTTTCCTTAGCGACTTCACAGTTCTGAAATGGTGCCATCTCTTTACTGTGAGAACCAGCAGCATAGCACATACCAGGATCTCCCAGGGAAACTCAGGGAGACCTGAGTCGTGTGTCCAGCTCTCACAAACCACCAGCAGAGTGCCCCGCAAATGCCCCAGCATCAGCTGGAAGGCGGATCCCAGGGCAGGCAGCAGGCCCCCCATGTCTGCCAGGGCCCCACTGCTCTGTCTCTGAGAGCCAGTGTCCCGGGGGCCTCAACTGGCCACTCAGAGCCCTGCCAAGTGTTCCGTCTCCAAGGGAAACAGGTGCCTGACAATCAGGGCTGGTCAGCTAGGCTGGGGGAGGGGAGGCCAGCCAGGTTCTAGGAAACAGTTCTCCCTAAGTGCTCTGAGACAGTGAGTGAGCTAATCCCCTCCACAGGCCCTGAGGGAGGTGAAAAGGGCTGATCTCAGCTTGGAACTGGGCCCTCTAGGCGCACCTGCCCTATAGCAAACCTAGGGGGTCAGAGCAGGGCCAGGCTACGCCCCTCTTTGTGCACAAGGGCACACAGGGGCAGAGTGGTGGGGCCTCTTGCCTGGGTGAGGCCTGACCTCTGGACTTAAAGGTTCCTCCTGCTGCAGAGAAACCTGGGCCTGTCCCCAAAGTCCAGAGGCTGCCCTCCTCTGAGGCTCCCCCTCCCCTTGTGTGTGCTCACCACGCTGGCAGAGCCCAGGACTGGAGGGCATTGCCACCAGGCACTAGCTGTGAGACTAGTACTCCGGCGCCAGCAGCTCAGGAGGAATCAACCTGAATGTCAGCATCTTACATGTGCATAGGTTCCATGGAGCCAGCACGTTCTTACTGTGTCCCTGGTACAAGGGGACTCTGCTCCCAGGTGGCGTGGTGACCTGGGCTGATTTCCTAGCGTGGTCCTGCCATTTGCAGCCCATGCTTCCCATTTTCCCAGCCCCTGAGTGGATCTGTAACCCACAGAGTCCTCTTAGAGGTGGGAAGGGTGTAGAGGCTCAGTTTGCCCTGTTTGAATCCCACTTAAGCATGTCTGTCTCTCCTAGTATCTCTCTGGCATGCCCACGCTCAGAGCCTCGTAATCAGGGTCTCAGACTCTGCCCAGCGTCTCATCCACACTTCCTTTACTGGACAGGGAAGCAAGCGAACTGGCACCTGAGACCCTTGCAAACGTCCTGACAGTTCCAGGGCTCAAGAGCCCCTGGTGCATATACTTGGGTGTGGGCAGCAAACCCTCCTGAGGGAAGTCAGACCCTTTTCAGGGCAGCGAGACCCAAGCCTGCAAGGTCACATGGTCGATCTTGAAAAAGGATCCAATGTGGGCTGAAGCAATGACCGTGATCTCCAGAGTCCCCAGCTAGCCCTAAAATGTGTGACATGGAGTTGAAACTCTTGGCCCATAAAGAGGTCTGGGACTCTTTATGGACTGAAGCATCTGACTCAGTGGAGAAGACCCTGAAGCTGGAAAGATTGACGGCAGGTGGAAAAGGGGGCAACAGGGGATGAGATGGTGGATGGCATCACCGACTCAATGGACATGAGTTTGAGCAAACTCCACGAGATGGTGAAGGACCATGAAGCCTGATGTGCTGTAGTCCATGGGGTCGCAAAGAGTTGGACACGACTGAGTGACTGTACTGAACTGAACTGATACAAAAATTGAGTTATCTACTTGTCACCTCAGTTCAGTTCAGTCGCTCAGTCATCTCCACCCCTTGCGACCCCATGGACTGCAGCACACCCTGCCTCCCTGTCCATCTCCTACTCCTGGAGTTTCCTCAACTCATGTGCATCTAGTCAGTGATGCCGTCCATCCATCTCATCCTCTGTCATCCCCTTCTTTTCCTGCCCTCAATCTTTCCCAGCATCAGGGTCTTTTCAATGAGTCAGTTCTTCCCACCAGGTGGCCAAAGTATTGGAGTTTCAGCTTCAACATCAGTCCTTCCAATGAACACCTAGGATGATTTCCTTTAGGATGCACTGGTTGGATCTCCTTGCACTCCAAGGGACTCTCAAGAGTCTTGTCCAACACCACAGTTCACAAGCATCAATTCTTCAGCCTTCTTTATAGTCCAACTCTCACAACCATACATGACTACTGGAATAGCCTAGCTTTGATTAGATGGACCTTTGTTGGCAAAGTACTGTCTCTGGTTTTTGATATGCTATCTAGTTTGGTCATTGCTTTTCTCCCAAGGAGTAAGTGTCTTTTAATTTCATGGCTGCCGTCACCATCTGCAGTGATTTTGGAGCGCCCCAAAAGAAAGTCACTGTTTCCACTGTTTCCCCATCTATGAATTGATGGGACTGGATGGCAAAATCTTCGTTTTCTGAATGTTGAGTTTTAGGCCAGCTTTTTCACTCTCTTCTTTCACTTTCATCAAGAGGCTCTTTAGTTTTTCTTTGCTTTCTGCCATAACGGTGGTGTCATCTGCATATCTGAGGTTATTGATATTTCTCTCGGCAGTCTTGATTCCAGCTTGTGCTTCCTCCAGCCCAGCATTTCCCTTGACGTTCTCTGCTTATAAGTTAAATAAGCTGGGTGACAGTATACGGCCTTAATATACTCCTTTCCCCATGTGGAACCAATCTGCTGTTCCATGTCTGGTTCTAACTCTGAGGCAACCAAACAGAATATGATTCTTAGCCCTCAGTAGGAGGTGAAATTTCCCACTCATCTTAAGGCACCTTATTTACTTCCCATGACCCTTACTCCAGATGTCTGAGAATATGGAACCCTCTTCAATCAGTCTTTCCAGTGGGATCACTTGATGAAACCATTGGGTCCTTCAAAGTCCATCCGTATGGGCACCATGATGGATGTTGTCTGATGCCGCTCAACCTCCTGATAGGGAAGGAGGGGTGCTCTCCCGGCTCCAGGACATTGCTGGAACACATTTGGCGGGAAGATATTAAGCAACAGAGATGAGGCTTAGGAACCTGATATTCAGCTGTGTGCTTACTGTTGTCCAAACATTAGGAAACCATACCCGGAGTCAGTGGCCTTAGATATGTGCTCAAGGGCACGTACTGAAATGTGATGCTCTTCACCTGAGAGCTTTCTCCACTTGAAACACTCTTAGGTTGACTGAAAAGACGCGTTCCCAGGAAGTCAAGTCCGTTTAGTCTGCTGCCAGGGAATGCCAGCCTTCTTTCTCATCCAGGCTCTGTGTTCCTGTGTGTGTGCACGCACATGCTCCTGTGCACACACATTGCTGGAAGAAGGCAGCCCTGGGTACAACCTCATTTTACCTGGAAGTGATGCTTAGTTCTTGTTCTTCTGGACTATACACATCTTGGAAACAATCCAAACCTGGGTGATAATTAGAAAATAACTAGCCCAGAGCTCTCCTGTGTCTTACCTCGGGGGTGAGAGGCCTGAGTTGGGCAGGGTGTCCCCACGCATCAGCTTGTGAACTATCACTGCGTCCTGGCACTGCCCGAGTACATGGTCCAAGTCAAAAACGTCTTCTAGAAAGCCAGGCAGCAAGTTTGGGTTTGTTAATAGGGAGTCTGCACAGAACATCACGGAGAAGTCCGAGGCATTGGCACATCCTTCTGAGGTGATGATGACATGAGAGAGGGCTGACAGGTATCCCGAGCTTTATATCTGGTCTGTCAAAATATGCCCTTG
This sequence comes from Capra hircus, assembly GCF_001704415.2. NCBI lineage: Eukaryota > Metazoa > Chordata > Mammalia > Artiodactyla > Bovidae > Capra > Capra hircus. The sequence continues at coordinate 144,152,092 of NC_030808.1, read as the reverse complement.
TCTTGCAGCAGGATGTCCAGCCCGTGGCTACCTTCGATTATGAAACATCACCCAAACCGTCCATCTTGGGAAAATCACCATTTAGGTTGAGATGGCTCCTTTCATTGAATATTTAATACTCATTATCTTGAAATGTTTCCTTATATCTGTATATTTCATACGAAATAGGTCTGAACTATTTCCTTATATCCATTAGATGGGCAAAATTTAAAACATGTAAGAGGCATGTTGGAAAATAGTCCTAATTCTTTCTGCTGAGTCTGCAGATTGTTCCATGTGTGCTGGAGAGCAGTGTTGCAATAGCCGGTGAGGTCCCAGGTCAGTGGACGGTAGGGCTGTTCTCCTCACTGGTTTATACAATATAGAAACTTTCTCTACGCCCACGGAGACCGAGGCAACTGTGTTCACTGCAGCGAGCTTTGCAATAACGCGGAACTGGAAACAATCCGCGCCTCTGTCAGTGGTATACTGCATACAAACATCGTGCTCAGGCCACACAATGAAATAAATCCATCAAAGTGAAATTCGGTCTGCGCATATCAGCATGCGCAAGATAGAATGAAGTATAATGCAGTAAATGAAATATAATGTACCATCAAATGGAAAGAGCAAGTTGCAGAATTCTACTTTAGTGGAGACTGGCTGAGTGTACACAAAACCCATTTCCCTTCCCTGACAGCCATCTTTGTAGCTGAATGAGGCCGTGTTTCTGAGCTATGGCCCAAGGGATGTGGGCAGAAGGGGTGAGATCGGCCCTAGGCCTGCCCCTAGAAGCCAGCCTCTAATTTGACCTCTCTAGCCCTCATTTTCCCCATCTGTAAAATGTGGATAATAGTAATAGTACCTTCCCCAAAGTGGTTGTTTAGAGGGCTTCCCTGTGGCTCAGCTGGGAAAGAATCCACCTGCAATGTGGGAGCCCTGGGTTTGATCCCTGGCTTGGGAAGATACCCTGGAGAAGGGAAAGTCTACCCATTCCAGTATTCTGGCCTGGAGAATTCCATGCACTGTATAGTCCATGGAGTTTCAAAGAGTTGGACACGACCGAGCGCCTTTCACTTCACTTCACTTCATGAGTTAGTTGGTACACAGGAACTGCTTAGCGTAGTATACAATATTTCAATCAGTATAATAACAATTGTTATTGTGGCTATTATTTTTAGCATCACAGATGATTGGACTTCACCTTTTTTGACATTACAATGGCATAAAGACAATGTGCATTCAGTAAAATCGTACTTCAAATTTTGAATTGTGATCTTTTCCAGGGCTAACAATATATGGTACAGAAGTCTGGTATGATTCTGGGCAGGCTCCCAGTCAGCCACACAATCACACAGGGAAACAACAAAAAACAGTCACACGGACATCCATTCTCTACCCAGACACCCATTCTGGTTTTCATTTTCAGTCCAGTATTCAAGGTCCTGAAAGACTGAGGGCAGGAGGACAAGGGGCAGCAGAGGATGAGATGTTGGAGGGCATCACCAACTCAATGGACATGAGTCTGAGCAAGCTCCTGGAGACAGAGGACAGAGGAGCCTGGCGTGCTGCGGTCCACGGGGTCACAGTGAATCGGACAGGACTGAACGCCCGAACGGCAACAAGGCACAGCTAAGGTATTCGTGGGTTAAGTATCATTAAACAACTGTTTGATTGACAATATCTTCAATTTGGCATGTAACCCATTGTAAGGAAAGATTTGTATTTATTCCTGTTATTCATTTATGTACTATGACTGCTGTTTCTACTACTACTTTTTATGGAAGGAAAGGATTGTGAATAACAAAAAATGAGCACCGACTCGAACTGAGAATATTACCTCCGTGATTCCACTCAGAGCAATCTTCTGGGGAAAATGCCATTAGTATTTTGCTTTTACAGATAAGAATATCGACTTGCAGAGCAGCTCACTAACTGGTAAGAAACAGAACTCATATATGAACACAGTCATTGTTTGACGGAATACAGATCACCTCGTTAACTAACTGTGGGTCTGAAGGATACCACACGAGCATAAGTTGAGCTGAAAGTTTGTGTATGGCTTTTATTTACTAACTGATAGCACGTGGCATTGTTCTCTTACCGTAGCTGTTACTATGAATATTTGTCAAAGAAAACCACTGATAATATTGCAAAGGGGAAACAGAATAGTAGCAAGAAAAAAAGATGGACTGTAAAGTGCCTAGACTGGTAAGAGGAAGATACCATTCAGCTCTTGCGGTTGCTTCAACTGTGAAAGAAAAAGCCCTAAAATAAGAAAGCTGCTTTGACAAGCAGCTTGGGGCACTTGTCAAATTGTTGTCAGAGAAGAAAGCAGAGTCTAAATTCTAGACGTGCCCCACAGTAGAGGTCACTAAACCCATCGAGTTTCTTTCCAAGCACTTGGCTTATTGAGATAAACAATTTTTTCCCATTAATTTTTAAACTTATGGGGATTTCGAGGAAAAGACAAAACACAACTTCGAATTCATGAATGTGCCTCTTATACAAACAAGTCTTTGTTTTTAGAAGTGTACTGAGCATATTCAATCAAAACAGGAGACTTCACGGTACAGTGTAGTCACTGTCGACAAAGAGCTCAAAAACTGAGGCCGTTCCAGTATAAAGAGATTTTCAAGAGTCAAGGGAAAAATTTGAAATCTAATAAAGATACAGTGAGGCTAAAGCTGAAACTCCAATACTTTGGTCACCTGATGTGAAAACCAACTCATTTAGAAAAGACTCTGACGCTGATAAAGACTGAAGGCAAAAGGAGAAGCGGGGTCGCATGGAGGAGACATATATTTCTGTTCAGGTCTATGTGGCCGTGGTGGTTTAGTCGCTAAGTCGTGTCCGACTCTTGTGACCCCATGGACTCTAGCCCGCCAGGCTTTTCTGTCCATGGGATTCTCCAGGCAAGAACACTGGAGTGCATTGCCATTTCCTTCTCCAGGGGATCTTCCCGATTCAGGAATCCAGGGTCTTCTGCCTGGCAGGCAAATTCTTTACCGACTCAGCTGTGAGGGAAGCCCATTCAAGTCTACATATTTCCTCTTAAATACTGTTACATTTGTGGGGGTGGTAGTTTTCTTTTCATTTATTTCTAACAGTCATTTCATTTTGATCTGTTCTAGGACCTATGTTTATTAGAAATGTGTTTTTAAACTTACAGAAAGTTTTAAGACTCACGCTTTAAATTAACTTTAAATTGTTATTTTCTGTTTTTTAGAATTCTATGCCAAAAGAACATAGCTCCATGATATAACTATTTTGATATTTAAATATTTGTTTGATGGCTGAAGTGGTAATTTTTGTGTGCTCCCTGGGTATATAAAAACAATTTATTTATGCCCTCTAATGATGACATAGGAGCTTCATAAATACTAACTAGATCAAGGTTGCCAGTGTTCTCACCTAAAATCCTACATAGCTAATACTTTTCCTACTTGGTCAGTTTTTCTGAGATAGATGTGCCAACATTGTTAATGCTTCCTGTAGATTTTACATTCTTTCTTGATAATTTTCTTCATTGTATTTCCTGTCTCTTTAGGCTACAAAGTTAGAGATATACACTATCAGAATTTGTATATATTGAATTATTAGTCTTTCATGATATGGGGACCCTTTTATTTCAAATGTTTTTTGGTGTTGTTGTTTGTTTTGTTTTTACATGAAAGACTATTTTTTCCAACACTAATAGTAATGATATCCGTTTTTTTCTGTCTTTGTTTACTTTTTAAAAACTTAAACAACATATAGCTGGATTTTTAAAAGTCTGACTTGAAAAATCCCAATCTTTTAATTAGGAAACACAGCCCATTGTAAGTAGTCACTAAGAAAATTTGTGCCATGTTATTTTCAGTTTTAGATGAAAACAGATGAGATGGTTAGATAGTGTCCCTGATTCAATGGAGATGAATCTGAGCAAACTTCCGGAGGCAGAAGGGGACAGAGGGGCCCGGCGTGCTGCAGCCCATGGGGTTGCAAAGCATTGGACGCAACGGAGTGACTAAAGGACCACAGCAACGTGGGCGATATTTTTTTGCTTCTTTTCTTCTCCTCTTCTGATTTTTCTTCTAGAAATTACTTTTTAATTCCCTTTTCCCAGTCTTTTGTACGTTGTATATTGCACTTCTTTTGGTCTTTCACTGGCATCTTTTAAATATTGAGCATACATCCTAGAGTCGAATATGAATGAGCACCTCAGCCATTTTCTTGAAGTCCAATCACTCTCCCTCGCCTTTGAGGTGATAGTCCTTCCAGTGAGTCTGCTCTTCACATCAGTGCCCCAAACTATTGGAGCCTCAGCTTCAGCATCAGTCCTTCCAATGAATATTCAGGGTTGATTTCCTTAAGGATCGACTGGTTTGATTTCCTTGCTGTTCAAGGGACTCTCAAGAGTCTTCTCCAGCACCACAGTTCAAAGCATCCATTCTTCGGTGCTCAGCCTTCATTATGGTCCAACTCTCACGTCTGTACATGACGACTGGAAAAAATTTAGCTTTGACTCTATGGAGCTTGGTTGGCAAAGTGACGTGTCTGCTTTTTAACATGCTAAGTTTGTTATAGCTTTCCTTCCAAGGAGGATACATCTTTTAATTTCATGGCTGCATTGAGATATAATTCACATACCAAACCATTTACACATTTGGAGTATACTATTCAATGGTTTTTGCTTTTCATGGAACTGTGTAGTCACAGTTCAATTTTACATTTTTATCACCCCCAAAGAAACACATCCCCCTTCCCTCCCCAAGCAAACACGAATCTCCTGTGCTGGCAAATACTGACCTGAGTCTGTGGAGATCTGCCTCTTCTGAAGATTTCATAGAAATGGAATCAGATGATATGGGGGCTTCCCTGGTGGCTCAGCTGGGAAAGAATCCACCTGCAATGCGGGAGACCTGGGTTTGATCCATGGGTTGGGAAGATCCCCTGGAGAAGCAGAAGGCTACCCACTCCAGTCTTCTGGCCTGGAGAATTCCATGGACTCCTTAGTCCATGGGTTCACAGAGAGTCAGTTGGACACGACTCAACTGTTAAGTAATAACTTCTACTTTATAGCTGCAAAAGACTGCAATGCTAGCTCACTTGCTTAGACATTTGTTTCCCGAGAGAAACCATCTAAATGATGAATAAGAAAAGAAGGAAATTCATTTTTCTTTCATTCAAAACAAAGCAAAAGACCCTTGGTAAGCTCCTGGAGTTTAGGAAAGTAGGGAAAATTGGTCTTGAAGCCTGGCGTATACTATTAGACAATGAAGGACGTCCCTGGTAGCTCAGACAGTAAAGAATCCGCCTGCAATTCATAAGACCTGGGTTTGATCCCTGGGTTGGGAAGATCCCCTGGAGGAGGGCATGCCAACCCACTGCAGTAGTCTTGCCTGGAGAATCCCATGGGCAGAGGAGCCAGGTGGGCTCCAGTCTACGGGTTGGCAAAGAGTCAGACACGACTATGTGACTAAGCACACAAAAGCCTTCTGGACGATAGTTCTAGGATGAAATCATCTCAAAGGCATTGACAACGAATTGTGTGAAGCAGCATTTTGGTACATTCGTGAATTTTTCCATTGGAACATTGTGCTGCCAGCAGGAGCCGGGCATTTTACATGGAATTCTGCCTACTGTTCAGTTTTGTCCAGCAAAACCTTTTCTGTCCTATTTCTCAGTTTATGCAGAAAATCGATCAGAAGGGAAACAAGTCACGATGTGCTGGTTCTCTTTTGTGAAAGATTTCTTTACACCTGCAGAAATGTTCCCTCAAATTTCTGATGGAATCCAATTGGGGCAACCTTTATCATCCACTTTTAACGTTTACACTTTGGAAGTTTGAGAAGATTGGAGTACTGCCTATATAGAAGGAAATACACCCAAAATGACCATCCCAATTTGTTTTACTCTAATTATTATGATGATTTCTTTATTTCTTGGAACAGTTTAGGTCTCATGGAAAAATTGAAGGGAAATATAGACACGACCATGTATCTCTTGTCCTCACACTTACATAAAGTGGAAGTGTTTGGTGCTCAATTGTGTCCAGCTCTTTGCAACTCCATGGACTGTAGCCCGCCAGGCTCCTCTGTCCATGGAACTCTCCAGGCCAGAATACTGGCGTGGGTAGCCTTTTGCTTCTCAAGGGGATCTTCCCAACCTAGGCATCGAACCCAGGCCTCTCCCACTGCAAGCGGATTCTTTACCTGTCTGAGTCACCAGGGAAGCTACACATACATAACCTCCCCCATTATCAACATTCCCCACGCAAGTTTTGGTGTAACTGATGAAACTACATTGACATATTATAATCACCCAAAGCCTATAGTTTACATTATGTACAGCACCAAGAGGGAACGTGCAGCACCAAGAGGGAGAATTGGTGCTGTACATTCTATACAGTTTTGACAATCGTGTAATGATCGGGATCCACCATCACAGCATCATGCAGGATGCTTTGATTGCCCGATAAGTTCTCTGTGGTCCAACGACTCGTCATTTGTGCTCCTCCATCTCTGCCCCGGCACGTTGTTGGCTTTAAGAATTAGCCAGTCCTGGGGGGACAACCCCTCTCCAACCCACACGTCCCCAGAGGCCAGAGCATCAGGAATGCAGAAAATAAGACAATAGAGTAATATCTAACTTAGCAACAAAATAAACTGAAAGTGTATTGGCTTTCTATGGCTATAAGCCAAATCACTACAGACTTGGTAATTTAAAATACAAAAGGTATATTATTTCTCATGGCCATGGGTCAGGAGTCCAAGCACACAGCATTGGGTTATCTGTTCAAGTCTTATTAGGCTGAAATCAACCAATCAGCCAGAGCTGGAATATCATCTGAGCCTCAGGGTCCTCTTCCAAGTTCACTCGTTGTTGGCAGAATTAAGTTCCTTGCGGTGGTAGGACTGAGGCTCCCGTTTTCCTGCTGGCTATAGGCCTGGATCTTCTCCCAGTATCTATAGGCCGCCCTCAGGTGGACCACTCAACAGGTAGGTCAAACATGCCTGCCTATGTCTTCTAGAACAGCAGTACTATGCCTTTCTCTGACTTTTGACTCAGACCACAAGAACTCACCTGATTCGATCAGGTATACCAAAGCCAATAGCTTTTTCATTAACCCTGTTCTTCAGGGACCTGAACTCATCTGCAAAAATCCCCTTTACCATCAGTGCTAACACAATCATAGAATGATAGCGTTCATATCCACAGGCTGGGCTCACACTCAAAAGACGGAATTATGCCAGGATGTGGGTCACTGTAGGTCATCTTAGAATTCTGTGTACACAAAAGTATCCTTTGGAGAGAAGATGAAGAGGAACCACTAGAAAGCTTTTCTGTCCATGTGGAATGCTTTTCGTTTTTGACAGGGATTTGTCTATTGGAAACGAACATCAAGTAGTGCATGGTCTCCCAGCAGAGGGGTAGGATGATCATTCTGAAAGGTTGCCTGCCTCCCATGACTCATCCTTGGATCTGGCACTAGGAACAGCTCAGTGCAAATATCCCAAAGCGTTGGAGAGGCTTTGGTGCAAAGTAGCATCAACATCTGGCAGGAGCTGAAACGTCATCCCATGAAGGGAGCTGTGTGCTGCTATGGACTGAGTGTCTTGTGTCCCCGAAAATTCACAGGTTGGAGGCTAGATGTCCAGTGAGATGGCATCTGGAGGTGGCGACTGAGAGTTCATCATGAGAGAGCCGTCCTTGTGAAAGGAGTGCATGTCCCATGAGAAGACGAGAGAGGGCGTGTGAGTCTCAGCCGTGTGAAGACAGTGAGAAGAGAATGAGAAAGGCGGCCTTCAGCAGACACCAAGTGTGCTGGCACGTTGATCGTGGACTTTCCGGCCTCCAGAAGTCTGCAAAATAAATGTTTATGGCTTAAGGCACCTGGTTTGTGGTATCCTGTTAAGCAGTGCAATTCGGCTAAACAGGTGTTGTTAATGGAGCAGACTTTACAGGGTAGAAGGTGAGGGAGAAGATACTGAGGGTCTGAGTAAGGGGGGCCCTTCCCCTCTCTCTTGGGTTCCCAAATAGGAACTTTCAAACCCTGCAAGTAAGTCAAATGCTGGCCTGTGATTGTCAGTCATCCAGATGTTATTTTTTTTTGGCCCCAAAATCACTGTGGATGGTGAGTGCAGTCGTGAAATGAAAGATGCTTGCTCTTTGGAAGGGAGCTATGACAAACCTAGACAGTATGGTAAAAGGCAGAGACATCACTTTTGCCAACAAGATCCCTATAGTCATAGCGATGGTTTTTCCCAGTAGTCATGGATGGGTGTGAGAGATGGACCATAAAGAAGGCTGAGCACTGAAGAACGGATGCTTTTTGACTTGGGGGTGCTGGAAAAGACGCCTGAGAGTCCCTTTGACTGCAAGGAGATCAAACCAGTCAATCCGGAAGGAAATCAACCCTGAATATGTAGGAAGATTAATGGCTGAAGCTAAAGTTCCAATACTTTGGCACCTGATGCAAAGAACCAACTCGTTGGAAAAGACCCTGATGCTAGGAAAGATGAAGACAAAAGGGAAAGAGGGCATCAGAAAATAAGATGGTTAAAACAGCATCACTGATTCCATGGACATGGATTCGAGCAATCTCTGAGAGAGAATGAAGGATGGAGGAGTCTGGCATGCTGAAGTCCATGGGGTCACAAAGAGCTGGACATGACTTAGCAACTGAATAGCAACAATGCTTTAGATATACAGACTGTTGTGGGGAATGGTTTTAAGGTGGTAGGAAAGGAAAGATGGGAGAGAGGGGAGGTATTCTGTGCACACTCTCATTTGGTGTGCAGAATATTTAGAGCTTTAATCTTCCTCAGCATTGCTTGCACAACTCCAGGGCCCCACGGTGACTGCTGCATTCAAAGCATGAACTGGTATTTTCGGCTGTTTCTGAAATCTCCTATGAAGAATATTGAACGAGCCAGAGAAAAGCTGTGTTTCACTTATTTGAAGAATTTGAATGGTCCTTTCCAAGTGGCAAAGCCTCCCTGGCTCCATCCTTGAACCCATCTGAGAGTCCTCTTTCATGACTAATCTCAAATAATTGGGGAAATTAGGTTAATGCTGGACCCAGTCCAGAGATCTAGGAGGGCTGAGTTCAGTTCCAAACGTTTATTTATTTGTTTGTTTGTTTGTTTATTTTGGTTGTGGGGTTAGTTCAGACTGAATCTGTAGTTCTCAATCAGGGGTAATGTGGCCCCCCAGAGTACATTTGGCAATGTCTGTCGACACTTTCTGGGTGTCACGGTTTAGGAAGACACTCCTGGGATTTGGTGGAGGCCAGGGATACTGCTAGCATTCTGCAGTCCACAGGATGCCCACTGCCCCCTCAAGGCCAGGGATCATCTCGTCCAAATTCTACTTGTGTGGAGTGGAGAAAGCTGTGATTTTGCTGTTGTTTAGTCATTACGTTGTGTCCAACTCTTTGGGACCCCAAGGACTGTGGCAAGCCAGGCTCCACTGTCCACTATCTCCCACGGCTTGCTCAAGTTCTTGTCCATTGAGTCTGTGATGCTCTCTAACCATCTCATCCTCTGTTGCCCCCTTCTCCTTTTGCCTTCTATCTTGCCCAGCACCAGAGTCTTTTCCAGTGAGTCAGCTCTTTGCACCAGGTGGCCAAAAATATTGGAGTTTTAGCTTCAGACTCAGTCCTTCCAAGAATATTCAGAGTTGATTTCCTTTAGGATTGACTGGCTTGATCTCCTTGCTATCCAAGGGACTCTCAAGAGCCTTCTGCAGCACCACAATCTGAAAATCTCAGTTCGTCAGCACTCACCTTCTTTATGGTCCAACTCTTACATCTGTATATGACTCCTGGAAGAACCATAGCTTTGACTGGATGGACCTTTTTCGGCAAAGTGATGTGTCTGCTGTTGAATACACTGTCTAGGTTTGTCGTAGCTATTCCCAGACTGAACCGAACCCTGGCGCTAGCCAGGATCAGGTCAGTCCTACCAAGACAAGCTCGTTGTCAGAAGCTGGGACATAGGGAGGCTGAATTTCTAGAGCTGTGGTCACTGTCCCTCCTCACTTCCCTTCCTCAAGGAAGTGTTCAGTTCAGTACAGTTCTGCTGCTCAGGCATCTCCGACTCTTTGCAACTCCATGGACTGCAGCATGCCAGGCCTCCTTGTCCATCCCTAACTCCCAGAGTTTACTCAGACTCATGTCCACTGAGTCGGTGGTGCCATTCAACCATCTCATTCTCTGCCATCCCCTTCTCCTGCCTTCAATCTTTCCCAGCATCAGGGTCTTTTCAAGTGAGTCGGTTCTTCCCATCAGGTGGCCAAGGTATTGGAGTTTCAGGATCTGTGTCAGTTCTTCCAATGAATATTCAGAACTGATCTCCTTTAGGATGGACTGGTTGAATCTCCTTGCAGTCCAAGGGACTCTGAAGAGTCTTCTCCAACACTGCAGTTCAAAGGCATCAATTCTTCGGCGCTCAGCATTCTTCACAGTCCAACTCTCACATCCATACATGACCACTGGAAAACCCATAGCCTTGACTAGACGGACCTTGGTTGGCAAAGTAATGTCTCTGCTTTTTAATACGCTTTTAATGTCATGGCTGCAGTCACCATCTGCTGTGATTTTGGAGCCCGCCGAAAATAAAGTCTCTCACCATTTCCACTGTTTCCCCATCTATTTGCCATGAAGTGATGGGACCAGATGCCATGATCTTAGTTTACTGAATGGTGAGCTTTAAGCCAATGTTTTCACTCTCCTCTTTCACTTTGATCAAGAGGCTCTTTAGTTCTTCTTCGCTTTCTGCCATAAGGGTGGTGTCATCTGCATATCTGAGCTTATGGAGGAGGGGAGATGTCCCATCATCTCCGGTGCTGTGCCTGCGGACATGCCCTGTGGAAAACTCAGGATCCTGAATCTAGAAGCGCAGCCCCTCTGTAGGAGTTCCAGACAGGACGCAGACACCAGGGGGCACCATCACGCACTCCCACTTCTGTATCCACTCACCACCAGCGGGAGGCAGAAAGGAGCCATAGCCCAGGGCTTTAGCTGATTACCCTCCTATTCAGAACTTGCCAGGTGGCTCAGCAGTAAAAAAGTCAACTGCCAAGGTAGGAGATTCAGGTTCGATCCCTGTGTCGGGCACATCCTGTGAAGGAGGAAATGGCCTCTCACTCCAGTATTCTTGCCTGGTACATGCTGTGGGCAGAGGATCCTGGAGGGCTACAGTCCATAGGATCGCAAACGGTCGGACTCGGCTGAGTGCCTGAGCACATCCTATTTTGGACTTCATCTGTCATAGGTAAATCCTGACTACATGTCTGTGTTCCTGAATTTTACTTTCAGGAGAAAAGGTAAAGATCAGTCAAATGAACTGATACAAGGGATTCTGTAAAAGGAAAGAAAACATCCTTGCAGGGTATGACAGAAGCAAGTCAGCATGGAAGACCTCAACTTAAATCGAATGTCCTCATGGGCCTGCATGTTCAGTGACTCAGTTGTGTCCAACTCTCTGCGACTCAACTGTAGCCGCCAGGATCCTCTGTCCTGTCCCAGGCAGCAATCCTGGAGTCTGTTTGCCATTTCCTCCTCCAGGGGCTCTTCCTGACCCAGGGATCAAACCCTTGTCTTGTGTCTCCTGCATTGGCAGGTGGATTCTTTACTGCTGCGCCACCTAGGAAGGCCAAAGTGCCTATAAAGAACCCTATTTTACATGTTTGTGTTAAGTGAGTTCTGGAAAGAAAATAAAAGATATTTGAATCTGGGGGAGGAGAGGAGGTTTGAGTGCTAATCCCACAATCCCCGGGTCAAGCCACCCATTTGTGGTAAGGGCAGTGTGACTTACTGTCCTGGCTGTGACCTTGGCATAGTGGCTTTGGAGGCAGACACACTTGGGTGTGATTACAGGAGGAGGAGAAGAGGAAGGAAGAGGAGGGGGAGGAGGAGATGAGAGCCGAGGAGGGGGCAGAGGACTGCCACAGACCAGGCTTCCCTGTCCTTGCCTATCACCCAGCGTTTTCTCATGTTTACTCACGCACATGACCATGAGCTGGTGATGCTATCTAATCATCTTGATAGTTATCCGGGAAAAGTGAATCTTTGTTGTGACATTCAGTTTTTTGAATTTTGAACCCTTTTCTGGACGACGTAGGGGCAAGTCAAAATAAATATCCTCCAGAAAAT
>NC_030808.1:144116678-144139946 GCF_001704415.2 Capra hircus | reverse complement strand
CCATGGAACATGATTCGAGCAATCTCTGAGAGTGAGAATGCAAGGATGGAGGGGAAAGTCTGGCATGCTGAATGTCATGGGTCACAAAGAGCTGGACATGACTTAGCACTGAATAGCAACATATGTTAGATATGCAGACTGTTGTGCGGGAATGGTTTTTAAGGTGGTGGAAAGAAAGATGGGGAAAGCAGAGGGAGGTATCTGTGCACACTCTCATTCTGTGTGCTGCAGAATATTTTAAGCTTTAATCTTCCTCAGCATTGCTTGCACAACTCCAGGGCCCCACGGTGACTGCGCATTCAAAGCATGAACTGGTATTTTCGGCTGTTTCTGAATCTCCTATGAAGAATAATTGAAAACGAGGCCAGAGAAAAGCTGTCTTTCACTTATTTGAAGAATTGAATGGTCCTTTCAAGTGTGGCAAAGCTTCCCTGGCCTCCATCCTTGAATCCATCTGAGAGGCTCTTTCATGACTAATCTCAAATAATTGTGCGGAAATTTAGCTCATCTGGACCCAATCCAGGATCTAGAGGACTGGTTCAATTCCAAACATTTATTTGGTTTGTTGTTATTTATTTTGTTTCTGGAGTTAGATCAGACTGAATCTGTAGTTCTCAATCAGGCTGTAAATGTGGCCCCAGAGTACATTTGGCAATGTCTGTCGACACTTTCTGGGTGTCACGGTTAGGAAGACACTCCTGGGATTTTGGTGGGCGGCCAGGATACTGCTAGCATCCTACAGTCCACAGATGCCCACTGCCCCCTCAAGGCAAGGATCATTCTCGTCCAAATTCTACTTGTGTGGAGTGGAGAAAGCTTTGATGTTGTTGTTGTTCAGGTCATTACGTGTCAACTCCTTTGCGACCCCAAGGACATGTGGCAAGCGTTAGGCTCCACTGTCCACTATCTCCTAGCGGCTTGCCTCAAGTTCTTCGTCCATTGAGTTCTTGATGCTCTCTTAACCATCTCATCCTCTTGTTGCCCCCTTCTCCTTTTGCCTTCTATCTTGCCCAGCACCAAGAGTCTTCCAGTGAGTCAGCTCTTTGGCACCAGGTGGCCAAAATATGGAGTTTTTAGCTTCAGACTCAGTCCTTCCAAGAATATTCACAGTTGATTTCCTTTAGGATTGACTGGCTTGATCTCCTTGCTATCCAAGGGACTCTCAAGAGCCTTCTGCAGCACCACAATCTGAAAATCTCAGTTCGTCAGCACTCACCTTCTTTATGGTCCAACTCTTACATCTGTATATGACTCCTGGAAGAACCATAGCTTTGACTGGATGGACCTTTTCGGCAAAGTGATGTGTCTGCTGTTGAATACACTGTCTAGGTTTGTCGTAGCTATTCCCAGACTGAACCGAACCCCTGGCGCTAGCCAGGATCAGGTCAGTCCTACCAAGACAAGCTCGTTGTCAGAAGGCTGGGACATAGGGAGGCTGAATTTCTAGAGCTGTGGTCACTGTCCCTCCCTCACTTCCTTCCTCAAGGAAGTGTTCAGTTCAGTACAGTTCTGCTGCTCAGGCATCTCCGACTCTTTGCAACTCCATGGACTGCAGCATGCCAGGCCTCCTTGTCCATCCCTAACTCCCAGAGTTTACTCAGACTCATGTCCACTGAGTCGGTGTACCATTCAACCATCTCATTCTCTGCCATCCCCTTCTCCTGCCTTCAATCTTTCCCAGCATCAGGGTCTTTTCAAGTGAGTCGGTCTTCCCATCAGGTGGCCAAGGTATTGGAGTTTCAGGATCTGTGTCAGTTTCTTCAATGAATATTCAGAACTGATCTCCTTTAGGATGGACTGGTTGAATCTCCTTGCAGTCCAAGGGACTCTGAAGAGTCTTCTCCAACACTGCAGTTCAAAGGCATCAATTCTTCGCGCTCAGCATTCTTCACAGTCCAACTCTCACATCCATACATGACCACTGGAAAACCCAGAGCCTTGACTAGACGGACCTTGGTTGGCAAAGTAATGTCTCTGCTTTTAATACGCTTTTAATGTCATGGCTGCAGTCACCATCTGCTGTGATTTTGGAGCCCGCCGAAAATAAAGTCTCTCACCATTTCCACTGTTTCCCCATCTATTTGCCATGAAGTGATGGGACCAGATGCCATGATCTTAGTTTACTGAATGGTGAGCTTTAAGCCAATGTTTTCACTCTCCTCTTTCACTTTGATCAAGAGGCTCTTTAGTTCTTCTTCGCTTTCTGCCATAAGGGTGGTGTCATCTGCATATCTGAGCTTATGGAGGAGGGGAGATGTCCCATCATCTCCGGTGCTGTGCCTGCGGACATGCCCTGTGGAAATCTCAGGATCCTGAATCTAGAAGCGCAGCCCCCTCTGTAGGAGTTCCAGACAGGACGCAGACCACCAGGGGCACCATCACGCACTCCCACTTCTGTATCCACTCACCACCAGCGGAGGCAGAAAGGAGCCATAGCCCAGGGCTTTAGCTGATTACCCTCCTATTCAGAAACTTGCCAGGTGGCTCAGCAGTAAAAAAGTCAACTGCCAAGGTAGGAGATTCAGGTTCGATCCCTGTATCGGGCACATCCTGTGAAGGAGGAAATGGCCTCTCACTCCAGTATTCTTGCCTGGTACATGCTGGGCAGAGGATCCTGGAGGGCTACAGTCCATAGGATCGCAAACGGTCGGACTCGGCTGAGTGCCTGAGCACATCCTATTTTGGACTTCATCTGTCATAGGTAAATCCTGACTACATGTCTGTGTTCCTGAATTTTACTTTCAGGAGAAAAGGTAAAAGATCAGTCAAATGAACTGATACAAGGGATTCTGTAAAAGGAAAGAAAACATTCTTGCAGGGTATGACAGAAGCAAGTCAGCATGGAAGACCTCAACTTAAATCGAATGTCCTCATGGGCCTGCATGTTCAGTGACTCAGTTGTGTCCAACTCTCTGCGACTCCTTCAACTGTAGCCGCCAGGATCCTCTGTCCATGGGAACTCCCAGGCAGCAATCCTGGAGTCTGTTTTTCCTCCAGGGGCTTCCTGACCCAGGGATCAAACCCTTGTCTTGTGTCTCCTGCATTGGCAGGTGGATTCTTTACTGCTGCGCCACCCTAGGAAGGCCAAGGTGCCTATAAAGAACCCTATTTTACATGTTTGTGTTAAGTGAGTTCTGGAAAGAAAATAAAAGATATTTGAATCTGGGGGAGGAGAGGAGGTTTTGAGTGCTAATCCCCACGTCCCCGGGATTTCTGGCCACCCATTTGTGGGTAAGGGCAGTGTGACTTCCTGTCCTGGCTGTGACCTTGGCATAGTGGCTTTGGAGGCAGACACACTGGGTGTGATTACAGGAGGAGGAGGAAGAGGAAGGGAAGAGGAGGGGAGGAGGAGATGGAGGAGGGGAGGAAGAGGGGGAGGAGGGTCAGAGGACTGCCACAGACCAGGCTTCCCTGTCCTTGCCTATCACCCAGCGTTTTCTCATGTTTACTCACGCACATGACCATGAGCTGGTGATGCTATCTAATCATCTTGATAGTTATCCGGGAAAAGTGAATCTTTGGACATTCAGTTTTTGAATTTTAACCTTTTTCTGGACAAGACGTAGGGGCAAGGTCAAAATATCTCTCCAGAAATATAGGATATAATCTAAAGTTCAGAAAGACCTAACCCTGCTGACACTTGTAACATCCAGAGCTGTTGAGACAGTATGTTCCGTTGTTTAAGTCAGCCACTTTGTGCTCTCTGCTGCAGCAGCCCCAGATAACTAATAAAGGGGGCAAATGGCTTCTTCCACCACTGGGCTCTGCTGTGGCAGGTGCCCTCAGAGTCTATTTAAAGGCAGCTGGTGCCAGACCTCTCTGCTGGGGCTCCTGCCTGAACGAGACACAGAAATTCAGGGTGGGTGGAAGGCTTTGATCAGTGCTGTGTAAACCACTTCAGAGGTGAACAGAAAGTCCTGAGACTTTTCTCTTTTCACGGTGTATTTATACAATGTACCTAATTATTATACTCTCTTAGAAAAAGCAGTTAATAAATGACCACTCCAGAAAAAAACAGGACTGGTTCCCTGCCCTGTCCAGATTCCACTTTGTAATGCTTAGTGATGATGACTGAATTACCATCCAGGGATGATTAAGATGGCCCCAGATATCATTAAGCATTTCCTCTTTGATCAAGAAAGGATTCATAACTGCATTCTTTCAGGATATACCTGATTGGATCTCAAATTCTAATCTTCATGGGATTCTTCTGCAGGCTCTCAACACAGAGCTAGAGAATCAGAATCTCTAGGGGTGGGACTTCCGAATCTCCAATTAATCCTCCCTCTATCCAGGCAATGTGACCGGCCTTCTTTGGGAAACTGTTACAAGTGACCAATTAAAGTGCATGGCTTTATCTCTGTGACATCTGAATCTGGGGGAAGCAATGCAACCTCTGTAGGCTAGAGCCAAACGAACGAAGCTCTCACCTGGTAAGGCTGGGCCTTGGTGAGGCGGAAACAGGGAGACACCTGCCCAGAAGATCCTTGCCTAGGCTGTGCTCACCCCTCCCAGAAATGGTAAGTTACTGGGTTACAGAGGCATGGCTCCATCTTTGGCTTTCTGATGCCTGGGTGATCAGGTGGTTTCCTATGATGGTGAGTGTCCGTCTAGATCAGGTGGCACAGTGGGGAGCCAGGACACACCAGTGATGCGAGTCACGGCGCGTTGATGGATTTCATTCCATTTAGAAATTCCACACACATACCTAGCAAGTGACGTTATTACGTGTGGTATAAAGGAACATCCGTGGGCGACTGCGGACAGCACCTGCTGTGTCCAGCATGCGTGCCTGTTTCTGAATGATTCTGTGTCTCGCCATCTGCCGTATGGTGACTCACCTCACAGGCCAAATGCCCAAAGCGAAGTTGCTCAGTTGTGTCCAGCTCTTTGCGACCCGTGGACTGTAGCCTCCATCTGTGGGGTTTTCCCTGGCAAGGGTACCGGAGTGGGTTGCCATTTCCTTCTCTGGGGATCTTCCCGACCCAGGGATGCCCCAACCACATATGAAATGTAGTGGAAAAAAATTGTCAATGAAAAAACAGTGACCTATTGATGTTTATGCTTTCCTGTAAATTGATAAACTTTCCTCTAGTAAAGGAGCACCTCAAATCACCTCTAGAGTTGGATTGGAGATTCATTTTTCTTCAGGAAATTCACCTCCTCCAGCATGGAAATTATGACCCAGGAGTTCCCAGATTGGTTATGTGTGCATGTGTGTGTCTCATCAGGGAAGTTGTGTATATGAAAAATTACCACGGAATCTTTTCCAGGGACATAGAATATTTTAGAGATGTTATCAAAAACTGAGCAAAACTTCTTAGACTTGTGGTAAGTAGAAGTGTTTAATGACGTAAAACTAAAATCTCAAGAAGTGCAGGAAGACAGCGTCTTTTGCTTCTGTAGAGATGCGGCAATTATGGTGCTGTTGTGTCTTTACACACGTGTCTCTCTGATAAATTGGGTTCTCACTTCCCTTTGGCTTCCCCGGCGGCTCAGTGGTGAAGGATCTGCTGCTGCAGGAGGTGCAGCTCCCGCCCTCGGGTGGGGAAGACGCCCTGGAGCAGGAGACGGCAGCCCACGCCAATATGCTTGCGGGAAATTCCACAGACAGAGGAGCCTAGCAGGCTACAGTCCACGGGGGCTCAAAGAATCAGATACAACTGAGCGACTCAACTGCAAGAATATTAATTTTACATTTATTTATTTAATACATCTTTTGTATTGAATGGATGTTTTACAGTACACTGGAAAATTCACATAAATGTTTTGGAAATAGCTCTACATTTCAAAGAAATATTACGTTTGCTCTAGGTATCGAAGGGAGACAACCACTCAGATATTACAATATAAAATATGATTTCCTTAAGTGTAAAAAGCATAGGGCAAATACAAATAGAGCCTAAATATAATTTTGTGGAAAAACAAAATACATATATATATATATATACACGTACCTTAGAAAATAGTTAGCTTTGATGGCAACACGTGTGTGATTTTTGATTTCTTCTACATACCATATTTTTGTTTTTCACATGTTCCACAAAGAACATGTATATTGCTAACATAGTCAAGAAAAAATAAATAATTCACTGCCAAATTTTAGATGCAGTTTCCTATTTACTTTACTTAATTACCTTTGTAAAACTATTTTCTAGATCATGTTACAAGCTCCTGGTAAAACCATAGAGTTTTTCAAGATCCAACAACTCCTATGGCAAAGGAACACCATTTCCCACCTTCAGATCTGTCTTTATGTTCCTGCTAGCAATCTGGCTCTCGAATTCTGTTTGCACTCTTCCCAGCAAACACTCCTCGAGAGCAGTCGTGTACATGTGGCTCTTTCATCGTACAGTGAGTGAAGAAGTGAAGTGAAGTTGCTCAGTTGTGTCTGACTCTTTGTGACCCTGTGGACTGCAGCCTGCCAGGCTCCTCCATCCATGGAATTTTCCAGGCAAGGACACTGGAGTGGGTTGCCATTTCCTTCTCCACATCGAGTGAGTAATTGATGCTAATTCCAAGGAGCTTTCTTCAGACAGTCTCAGAAATATTTGCTTTTGGGTTTTGAAATAAGAAAATGTTTGCTCCCCTTTAAGCTTGCAACATCGCGGGACAGGATTGCAGAGTTCAAGGGCATGTCTCTCTTGGCAAGATTTAAAATGTGAGCTCACCCACGGAGTGAAGGGCAGCTAGCAAAGTGGAACTTGAAACATCCCGGTGGCTGCTCATCGCGCCAGGTGCCAGGCCCTGACTCTCGGCGCCCAGGGAACTTCTAGAAGCAAGGCTGTGGTTATATTTGCCTGAGGTGTTGTAAGGAGGGCACCAGCTGGCACAGCTCCCTACTCTGGGAAAGACAGTTAAAATCAACTGGGAAAACAAATTCCTTTCACCTCCTCTTGAGACTTTCTTTCATTAAGACTGTTTATTCTTGGATGATGGGGATTAAGGGAGAAGGTATTTCAGATGTTGGTTCAAGGCCTGATGCTGAGATGATGGCTCACAGTGTGTGATGAAATTATAGAATGCACACTTTGGTAAGAGCTATTTAATCCCTCCTAGGTAGGGATCTTGCTAACTGAGAACAGACTTCCTCATTGATGTTTGTAATGCTTTCGGAGTTCCAGCTTAACATTTTCTCTCTCAAAATTCACTTAGGACAATTGTTTTATAACAATTCTCTATAACAGTATGATGAGGGAGACGATTATCTTCTCATTGGGTGGGGATGAATCCAAGCATGAAAAGGGAGATGAGTTTCCAGGAGGCAAGGCCTGGATGCACTGGAACAATTAGAGGACAGCACACCCTCCTCTACCCAGGCACTGATTCCTACCACCTGACACCCACCCACACTGAAGTGGTTAGATCTGAGTGTCTGCACACTGGCTAAAGGTTACTGTAATGTCAGCCTTGCCTTTGTTGTCTGGAAACCAGTCTTGTTCCAAGACCAGAGTCTTCCAAGAGTGAAGAGGAAGCCAGCTGCCTGCAGGATTCATCCATATCTGACCTGGGAGGGGGGGTTCACGCAGGGTGCCTATGTCATTGACATCACAGGTGCACAAACCAACACTCAGACGCTAAGGGAGAAGGCCAAAGTCAAGTCTGTAGGTGGCAGAAGTGGAATTCAACTTAGGGTGGTTCTGAAGTGTTAGTCTCTCAGTCATGTCCGACTCTTTGTGACCCCATGGACTGTAGCCCACCAGGCTCCTCTGTGTAGGGAATTTTCCAGGCAAGGATACTGGAGTGGGTTGACATTTCCTTCTCCAGGGATCTTCCTGACCCAGGGATGGAACTCACATCTCTAGATTCTCCTACAGTTGGCCGGTGATTCTTTCCCACTAGCGCCAAAGGGTTGTTTTGAAGCCTGAGCGTTTTTCCACATACTGTGACACTTTTTTGTTTAAACTTACCTTTCAGATAGAAATGAAAGGAACCCTAGAGAAGTCTAAAGAGGCAAGGCCTGAGCTAATTTCCAAGACTGATAGGTTTTCACTCATGCAAAGATTAACTTCTGATGGTTCGTCCTTGACCTTTCAAAGTTCAAAGCATTAAACAAGAGCATGAATGAGTGAGTCCTACCCAGGAGCAAACTATGCCTCTACAGGGCCAATCTAAGAAGCGAAGCTGCCGCGGCCAGCACAAGCAAGAAGTCGCACCTGCACAGGGAGGGAACGGAGCGTCCCCGCTAAGAAAAATAAGAGAGAGACAAAAGATGGGGTTGAGAGGATCAGACCAAAATGGCTGATGCCTTCCTTTATTGTGCTGCAGTATATATAGGATAAAGTACGTGACTTCTGACATTCACAAGATTGTATATTAATCTCCAGATACAATCACAAGACCCTTACCATTGTGTGCAGATCACAAATAGATAATCTATCTTCTATCAATAAGCTAATCTATCTTCTATGAAATGTTGCAAGACCGAGACGTCCCGGAGCCTTAAGGGTAGTAAATTCTTCAGGGGGGCGGGACAGGGAGCTTAGGGACGTGCCTAAGGCTCTGCATAACACCGAGCAGCTCCCAAGACTTAACCCTTCACGGGCAGTCCCCCGCAGCTCCCCTCTCTTTATTTTTTTAAAAGCTCCATAAGATGTCGGTGTTGCAACATGTTTTTATGTATCAGAACTCTCATATGTAAAAGTTCTTTAACAATGTTACGAATAAGGCAAGGAGCTAAACAAATCAATATAAGCACAACAGTCAGAACCGCGCCCACAGCAATTATGCTACGCCACAGTGAATGAAGGCTAGGGAAGTTAGAAAATACAGTTTGTAAAAAATTATCAACAGTATCAGCTATGTTCAAAGTAGCTTTTGGAGAATTTTCAATATTAAGAATTTCATTATGCAACTGCAATAGATCTAGAGACACATTAGTATTAAACCATATTCCTTGTAGATGTTTTTTCACCTTATCCCATGGAAAATCAGATGCATTATAAGCCTTTTTTGTAACACAAATCCACTTATAATTAGCATGACATTGGATTTTCATGCGGAAACTAATGCTCTGAACTTGTTCTCCTAGAACTCTAACCACATCATATAAAGCTGATAGTCTATCTTCTATTTTTCTATCTATATCTTCTTGTGTTCCCATTACTTTAGTAACATTATATGACAAGGAATCTACAGTATGAGCACCTTGAATGGATTGTGCTAAAGATACAGAAGCGGTGACAGCATTTGCTATAAGGGTGATTAAAGATACTATACCCAGAACAATCAGGCTCACACTTTTTTCAGTGTGGCTAAGAGCCGTGTTAATGCGTTGTAGCAATTCTAAAGCAGTCTCGTCATACCAAGCTTCAGTTATTTTAACAGGTAACATTACAAAAGCAGATTGTTTTATAACTTGTTCTCCTTTAGCAACACCTCTTATGCAATTGGTAAGTATGCAATTAGAACAATTTAAATGATAAATATTCAATGACAGTGTTATTTCCACATGGCCTTGTATCAGCATGAATGGATAAGGGACACAAGCTCTGGGATATAAAAACCCTGTAACTCCTACATCACCATATTTACTCCCACTAATATTGGATTGTAAATATAGACTATTGCCATGACCAAAAGCAGCCAAAAGTTTCCACAGTTCTGTTTGATATACTTGAGCAGTGTTTACAGAGAAAATGGGTGGATGCTGTCCTCGATTTTCAGGGAAATCAGGTGTTCCCCCAGGTGCCCAATCCCATAAAAGGGTGGCATCGGCGTTGTTGATGTTGTACACTGACGCAACCCGGGCTCGACATAAAGTCCAAGGAGTGTCTATTCCTATGCCGATGCTTAGATGTTTGTCGCAAAACGGAATGTCGAGAGGTCCGGTTCCGTCACGGTACGATCTTTTTCCGGTTTTTTCATCAATGCCAGAAATAGTCACTTGATGATAAGATATATCAGCTGACACCTGTATACAGTGGGGATGTTGTGATTGATAAGAAAAGCACATAGGATATTGTGTAGTAAGACCATAAAAAGAGATATTAGCTTGTTGGGGAGAAATATGAATATCTGATTTTCCTCCCAAAAGACTTGTATCATTGACATAGACAGGTACTACTTCTTTATCCCATCCTAATGATTGAATCGTAGGTGGATCGGGAATGTATGCCCAAAAAGCCGCAGCCATAGCAATACCTTGCATGTAGGAGGGTCCAATATCAGCACAAATGCGAATAAAATCAGACAGATCTCCCTTTTTTCTATAAGGTCGTAAAGCAGCTTGACAGGCAGAGTTAGCGTTTTCAAAAGCCAATTGTTTTGCGAATACTATCCCAGCCTTTTCATCTGACATTATCTTACCTATAGCATCTAAGAGCCGTGCCACGAAGTCCTGATAAGGCTCATCAGGTCCCTGTCGGACTTTTGAGAGATCTTCTGTCTTAATACTAGAGTTAGGAAGTTTTTTCCATGCCTGTCGAGCCGCATTTGATATTTGTGGATATGCACCAGGTAAAAAGTTAAGTTGAGTATTAGTAGCCTGGAAAGCACCTTCACCAGCCAACATTTCGTAGGAAGTTTGTATACCTTGTTGCTGATTGACATCGGCTATACGAGCACACTGTTCAGCATATTCAGATTTCCATAGTAAATAATCTCCTCCCGAAAGACAGGCCCTAGCTATTTGTTTCCAATCATTTGGGGGTAGATTTTGAGTACCCAAACTTTCTATCATAGCAATAGTGAATGGAGCGGTAGGACAGTATTGTGAGCAAGCAATCTTTAACTCTTTTAATTGTTTAAAAGGCAGCGCTTCATAAAAACGCTGGTTGTTATTTTCAAAGACAGGAAAAGCAAAAGAAAAGTCGGAGACGACCTCACCAAGTCGTTGCGCTTGTTTCAATGCCTTCTGCAGTGGAGACACAATCTCAGATGGAGGAGGAGGAGGAGGAGGAGGCCCCGGAGGGGGATCGAGACCTGCTATAACAGAAGGAGCATAGGCAGGGGGAAGAGGCGGAGCAGAAGGAGATTTAGAGTTGTTAATGGGAAGCTTAATTCCTGAACTCTGTAAAGCAACAGTGAGGTTTTTTAAACATTCAATCAAATCATCTTTAGATGTTGACGCCCCCTTTTCTTGTGCTAAAAAACCCCAATCTTCTTGATGGCATTTAGCAGCTTCTTCGTCTAATTCCGCCTCATCTGTGGATGAAAGTGAATCATCATTATCTGAAGGACGCGATAATTTAGAAAACGGAGGGTCGCCTTCAACTCCCTTGGGAACAGCATACCTGGGTTCCGGATCAGGAACATGTAGAGGATTTTCTTCCTGTTTCAGTAAATTTTTTAAACGTTTTAATTCATCATTATCAAAGTCCAGACAATCACGAATTAGTGTCCAAAAGGATAAAGTTTCAACAGGGACTTTTTCAGGGCCATGTAGAGTATAATGAGCCCTAATTTGTTCCCCTACCTTTTTCCATGTTTCTAAATTTACTGTGCCTTCTCTGGGGAACCAAGGGCAAACTTCCTCAATAAATGAAAGAAAATTGATTAATTTAGGTTTGGAAACAGTAATTCCCCGATGTTTTAACATCACAGATAACATATGTACAAACAATTGACGACTATGCGTCTGTCTCATATTTATACTCTCCACTATATACCTTACTACTCCTCCTCAATTTAAATTCACTTGTATACGTATATACTCACTCTTTTTAGCTAATAAGAGTAGTGGCGAGGAAAACTGTCGAAATCGAGCCCCACGTTGGGCGCCACCTGCCGCGGCCAGCACAAGCAAGAGTCACACCTGCACAGGGAGAGAACGGAGCGTCCCCGCTAAGAAAAATAAGAGAGAGACAAAAGATGGGGTTGAGAGGATCAGACCAAAATGGCTGATGCCTTCCTTTATTGTGCTGCAGTATATATAGGATAAAGTACGTGACTTCTGACATTCACAAGATTGTATATTAATCTCCAGATACAATCACAAGACCCTTACCATTGTGTGCAGATCACAAATAGATAATCTATCTTCTATCAATAAGCTAATCTATCTTCTATGAAATGTTGCAAGACCGAGACGTCCCGGAGCCTTAAGGGTAGTAAATTCTTCAGGGGGGCGGGACAGGGAGCTTAGGGACGTGCCTAAGGCTCTGCATAACACCGAGCAGCTCCCAAGACTTAACCCTTCACGGGCAGTCCCCCGCACGAAGCCAAGGGATCATTTTCTCCTCTGTACCCAAGCATGGCCCAGTCCCTACCTCATGTTGCAGAGTTCTCTTCAGACCAAGCCTGAATCAGGCATATGTGTGTGCTAACTCACTTCAGCTGTGTCCAACTCTTTGTGACGCTATGGACTGTAGCCAGCCAGACTCCTCTGTCCATGGGATTTTTCAGGCAAGCATACTGGAGTGAGTAGGCATTTCCTCCTCCAGGGAATATTCCAGAGTTATTATGACCGTCGCTATCGTTTTTATAGAGCCTGGCCTTTGCATAGGTGAACTGGCAAAGGCTTTTTCATACTGTTCGTGGGGTTCTCAAGGCAAGAATGCTGAAGTGGTTTGCCATTGCCTTCTCCAGGGGACCATGTTTTTCAGAACTCTCCACTATGACCTGACCATCTTGGGTGGCCCTACATGGTGGCTCCTGGTTTCACTGAGTTGGACGAGGCTGTGATCCGTGTGATCAGTTTGATTAGTTTTCTGCAATTGTGGTTTTCATTCTGTCTGCCCTCTGAGGGATAAGGATAAGAGGCTTATGGAAGCTTTCTGGTGAAAGAGACTGACTCGGGGGGAATCTGGGTCTTGTTAATGGCTCAACAAAGGTCCTTCTAGTCAAAGCTATGGTTTTTCCAGTGGTCATGTATGGATGTGAGAGTTGGACTATAAAGAAAGCCGAGCACTGAAGAATTGATGCTTTTGAACTGTGGTGTTGGAGAAGACTCTTGAGAGTCCCTTGGACGGCAAAGAGATCCAACCAGTCCATCCTAAAGGAAATCAGTCCTGAATATTCATTGGAAGGACTGATGCTGAAGCTGAAACTCCAGTACTTTGGCCACCTGATGCAAAGAGCTGACTCGTTGGAAAGGACCCTGATGCTGGAAAAGATTGAAGGCAGGCGGAGAAGGGGATGACATAGGATGAGACGGTTGGATGGCATCACTGACTCAGTGGACATGAGTTTGAGCAGACTCTGGCAATTGGTGATGGACAGGGAAGCCTGGCGTGCTGCAGTCCATGGGGTCGCAAAGAGTTGGACACGACTGAACTGAACTGAAGAGTCGAAAAGGTAGCTAGGGTTTCTACACAACTTGAAAGTGAAGGCGATCATTGATTTGGTTCCTCTGGGTATGTAGTCCTAAACGGTCAAGACTCAAAATATACAGTCTGGACTTTCTCAGTAGATCATGTATGCAAGTAATTAACTTTCCTTTATCATAGAGCCAAAATAACTAGAATGAGGTTTGCCAGGAAAAAGTTCAGCAGTGCTGAGATACTCGACAAGCCATGGTCCCCCACGTGGACCAGAGAACCAGGCAGTGGGCAGCCCGTGTCTATGAGGGCACAGCCACAACCCAGACAGATGTCCTGACAAACAGAGCCTGGCGCACATCCCATTGTTCAGCTTCCGGTGCGGAATTCACTTGTGGGACACATGCTTAATAGGCCTGGATTCGGGGAGCCAGGGGTGCTTTGGGGAGGGGCATACAGTCTCAGTGGGATTGCAGAATAAAGACAAAGGAAGGCGAAAGAGAGCTGCAGGGAACTCTGGAAGGTGGGTGGAAGGAGAGTGTCGTATGCAAAGATAAAACCTAGAATTAGGAAGAGACAAGGCCAAGCTGAGGTTTTCAAGCTATGCATAAACTGCATGGGAACTGAGGCCCCAGTACCAGCTGTTGGTATTGGTATACCAGCTGAATTTGGTGTTCTTTAGATGCTAAGTCGTGTCTGTCTCTTTGGCAATCCCATAGACTCTAACCTGTCAGGCTCTGTGTCCATGGGATTCTCCAGGCAAGAATACTAGAGTGGATAGCCATTTCCTTCTCCAGGGGATCTTGCCGACTTGGGGACTGAACCTGCAGATATCTCCTGCATCAGCAGGTGGATTCTTCCCTGCAGAGCCACCAGGGAAACCCATGGGTTGAACAGTGTCCCTAAAAATTTCATGTCAAACTGGAACCAAATCAGAATGTGCCTTTCTTTGGAAACAGGGTCTTAGCAGATATGAGTTAGGATGGAGATGAGAGCGTGCTGGGTTAGTGCTGACCCTAAATGCAGAGACTGATGCAGAGGAGACAAGACAGAGACACACATAGAGAAAGTCACAGAGGATGGAGGCAGAGACCAGCGTGATGCTGCTACAAGCCGGGGAACAGCAAGGGCTGCGTGCTGACACCTGGATTCCATAATTCTGATCCACAGCAGTATAAAGGCAGCCATGTTGGTTGTTTTAAGCCACTAGCTGTGGGAATTTAGAAACAGCTTTTCAAAGAAGCCAGAGGGAACCTGGGAGCCAGAAGCTATTCAACCACCAAACCAGTTCAGACATTATAATGGTAGGAAAGAAGGCTGAAGGGAGAATTTGAAGACAAATTTGACTGGAGAAGCTTGCCTGTGTGTTCCAGGCAGTAATACATGTTCCAGACTCTGTGATATGTCTTTGGAGGAACCTTTCAGACACTGAGAGGCTCAAAGCTGATTTAGACCTCCATAGAGAAGGCAGTGGCGTCTCACTCCAACACTCTTGCCTGGAAAATCCCATGGACGGAGGAGCCTGGTGGGCTGTAGTCCGTGGGCTCACGAAGAGTTGGACACGACTGAGCGACGTCACTTTCACTTTTTACTTTCATGCATTGGAGGAGGAAATGGCAACTCACTCCAGTGTTCTTGCCTGGAGAATCCCAGGGACAGAGGAGCCTGGTGGGCTGCCGTCTATGGGGTCTCACAGAGTCGGACACGACTGGAGCGACTTAGCAGCAGCAGCAGCAGCAGCAGCAGCACAGTATTATTATGATTTTATATGCTATTTTTCTTACTATGAAAAGACTCCCACCTAGAATATAAGGAAAGATCTAAATAGCATGAACCATTGCTTGAATATAAATGGCATGAAATGGATACAGTTGAGAGATTATTGGTAACTCTAAGAACTTTTGACAAAAACTAAAGTTATTAAAACCCTGTTTAGTATTTCGTGACTATAGTGCAATGACCAAAATTAGAATTTGACATTGACATAGCATTTATCTAATCCATCATCTGTATTAGGATTTTGTCAATTTTTCAAATACTCTCTGGAGAATGCGATGGCACCCCACTCCAGTACTCCTGCCTGGAAAATCCCATGGATGGAGGAGCCTGGTAGACTACAGTCCATGGGGTCACTAAGAGTCGGACACGACTGAGCAACTTCACTTTCACTTTTCACTTTCATGCATTGGAGAAGGAAGTGGCAACCCACTCCAGTGTTCTTGCCTGGAGAATCCCAGGAACAGAGGAGCCTTGTGGGATTCTGTCTATGGGGTCGCACAGAGTCGGACACGACTGGAGCGACTTAGCAGCAGCAGCAGCAGCAGCAGCAGCAGCAAGTACTCTCATCTCTATCTCTTCCCCTCCGGCCCAGGTTCTAACCTAGGGTCAGCCCATTAATGGGTCCTGTTCCCGGGATCCCTTTAGCAGTGCCTCCAGCTTTAAATGCCTCTGAAACAATGCCTCAGTCCTTTCCAGTCTCTCATGACCTCTCCTGTTCTGCAGCATGTGCTTGCTTAGCCACTCAGGTGCATCTGATTCTTCATGACCCTGTGGACCACAGCCCACCAGGCCCCTCTGTCCATGGGATTCTCCAGGTAAGAATCCGGAGGTGGGTTTCCACTCCCTTCTCCAGGGGATCTTTCCAACCCAGGGGTTGAACCCAGGTCTCCTGCCTTGCAGGTGCTTTCTTTACCATCTGCACCACAAGCCCTTTTTGGAAGCACATGTGCCAGTAATTAGAATGTTCCTCATATCGGGGTTTGTGTGATATTTATTCATGATTTGATTCCAGTTATGCATTTTTGCAGGATCACTAAAGAAATATCATCACCTTCTTTTCAGTGCATCACATCTGAAGACACATGATGTAGTCTTGCCCCATTATGATTCCTGGATCATGGAAAAAGCAAGAGAGTTCCAGAAAAATGTCTAATTCTGCTTTATGGACTATGCCAAAGGCATTGACTGTGTGGATCACAATAAACTGTGGAAAATCCTGAAAGAGATGGGAATTCCAGACCACCTGACTGGCTCTTGAGAAATCTGTATGCAGGTCAGGAAGCAACAGTTAGAACTGGACATGGAACAACAGACTGGTTCCAAATAGGAAAAGGAGTACATCAAGGCTGTATATTGTCACCCTGCTTATTTAACTTCTATGTAGAGTACATCATGAGAAATGCTGGACTGGAAGAAACACAAACTGGAATCAAGATTGCCGGGAGAAATATCAATAACCTCAGATATGCAGATGACACCACCCTTATGGCAGAAAGTGAAGAGGAGCTAA
The DNA here is from genome assembly GCF_001704415.2 of Capra hircus. Classification (NCBI taxonomy): domain Eukaryota; kingdom Metazoa; phylum Chordata; class Mammalia; order Artiodactyla; family Bovidae; genus Capra; species Capra hircus. Next base: position 144,123,458 of record NC_030808.1, on the reverse strand, counting down.
AAAGCATCCTGATGAAAGTGAAAGAGTAGAGTGAAAAAGTTGGCTTAAAGCTCAACATTCAGAAAACGAAGATCATGGCGTCTGGCCCCATCACTTCATGGGAAATAGACTGGGAAACAGTGGAAACAGTGTTAGACTTTATTTTGGGGGGCTCCAAAATCACTGCAGATGGTGACTGCAGCCATGAAATTAAAAGATGCTTACTCCTTGGAGCAAAAGTTATGACCAACCTAAAGAGTATATTCAAAAGCAGAGACATTACTTTGCCAAGTAAGGTCCGTCTAGTCAAGGTTATGGTTTTTCTTGTGGTCATGTATGGATGTGAGAGTTGGACTGTGAAGAAGGCTGAGCGCCGAAGAATTGATGCTTTTGAACTGTGGTGTTGGAGAGGACTCTTGAGAGTCCCTTGGACTGCAAGGAGATCCAACCAGTCCATTCTACAGGAGATCAGCCCTGGCATTTCTTTGGAAGGAATGATGCTGAAGCTGAAACTCCTTGGCCACCTCATGAGAAGAGTTGTCTCATTGGAAAAGAGTCTGATGCTGGGAGGAAATTAGGGGCAGGAGGAGAAGGAGAAGACTGAGGATGAGATGGCTGGATGGCATCACGGACTCGATGGACGTAAGTCTGAGTGAAATCCGGGAGATGGTGATGAACACGGAGGCCTGGAGTGCTGCGATTCATGAGGTCGCAGACTCAGACATGACTGAGCGACTGAACTGAACTGAAACTGTCATCACTAATCAAGAGGATTTGTACTACGTTAGCTTCTACATTACTGTTTAGAAATGAAGGAAAAACCAGTGTGTGTAGAGCCATGAACTCCATGTGTCAGATTCACAGCGTTTCCAGGAAGACAGCTGAGGACATGGGCAAAGAATTGGAGGGAAGCACTTCCTGCCATCAGCAGGAGATGCGCTTCTATGAGCAAAGAGCTCAAGAAAGCCCAGTGCTGGCTGTGGCCCTGGAGAGAAAGCCCAAGGAGCTAAGACAAGAGCAGGACCACAATAGGCAAATGCTGGCCAAGGTCGAATCCAACTTCCAGCCTTTCTCAAGGGGCTCTTGTGCTCCTGCTGCGCCACCCACAGCCCACCGAGGCCCGGAGCTGCCAGGGGAGCCCCTGGGTCAAGAAGCCCCCCAGGCAGGAGAAGGACCCCATCCTGAGGGCTCAGAAACCTGGGGTTACCTGCAGGGTGGACTCAGCTCACAGCAGCCAGGTCTGGACACCCACAACCTGGACATAGATCTCTATGTGCTTCTGTCTTATAGTAATTTGGACATATTTCTTTTTACTTAAGCTACTGCTATTTATCTCATAGCATAATGACTCATTGGAATTTGGTATATGATTTTAAGTTACTATTTTAAAAATGCAAGATAGTTAATTTAGTTCTTATGAATGCATTACCTCTCCATCAGAGGACCTTTCAGAATTAGTATAAGTATTATATTTTTGTTTAAATGAAATGTCCACTATGATTTATGGCATCCTCAAATTTTGACATTTGGAACAATACAGACCCTTTTGTATGCTAGGTCCTGATATTAGAAACCTGTACAAATAATTTAATATTTGTAGGGAGGAATTTTTATTAGATTTTTTAAAAGCAGTGCCCACAAACCCTTAACAATACAACATACAAATTTTTAAGTGTTTCTATTAGCTTGGCTCTAAATCCATTGATTAATGTAGGGGAGTTGAGATTTCACATTGGTTTATCTTTTCAAAAATGCCTTGTTGTATCAACTGAAAAAAGTTCACAGCTTAAAAGGTGAGAATTGTTTTATTTGGTGGGTTTTCTGAGAACTTAAGCCTGTGGGACTGCTCTGAGGAGGTAAGGGAGAAGCTAGGATACATAGAGAGGGGTTTTGCACTAAAGACCAGATAGCTGGAACATCAAAAGGTAAATGCTTATTAAGGAAATGTCTCAAGGTAAAGAATTTGAGGCCAAAAGCGAGCTTCTCTGTACACCAGTACCAAATTGAATCTCAGAGATAAGAGTTTTGGGTGAAATAGAACAGAATAGTTCAATTGCTTTGCCAGGCAAAAGGGGACACAGTGGGTTAATTCTCTCAAAACCAAGTGTCCCAACTTGGAGAAGAGAGTGACAAGTTTAATAGTCCAAGAGGGTGGATGTGAGAGTTGGGCCTTACAGGAGGTTGAGCACTGAGGAATGGATGCTTTCCAACTGTGGTGCAGAAGACTCTTAACAGTCCCTTGGACTGCAAAGAGATCAAAGCAGTCAATCCTAAAGGAAGTCAACTCTGAATATTCATTGGAAGGACTGATGCTGAAGCTGAAGTTCCAATAGTTCAGCCACCTGAGGTTGAAGCCAATTCATTAGAAAAAAATCCTGATGGGGACTGAGGGCAGGAGGGGAAGGGGGTGACCGAGGATGAGATGGTTGGATGGCATGACCGACTCAATGGACATGAATTTGAGCAAACTCTGGGAGACAATGAAGAACAGAGAAGCCTTGCGTTCTGCGGTCCATAGAGTTGCACAATTGGACATGACTTAGCAACTGGAAAAACCCAGGGTGTGATCAACTCATGGACATTGTTCTGATGCATTGCTGGTAAGTAAGAGTCCCCGTTGTCAACCTTCAGTTCAACTAGTCTGGGGTCTCCTTGCTTGTGGGCAGCCTTCCACTGTCAACTGTTAACTTCTCCCACCTAGAGGGGCTTTCAGTAACTGCAACATAGCTCAAAGATAATGCTGTGTGAGTCCATTGGTGGGGAACCAGGATGTCGCCCCAAGGCTACTCTTGACTGATTCTTCCTGGTCTCCCAATCCCCTCCCTTTCATAATTAACAACTGTTTGAATCTCTTAACTGGGACTCAGGGAATTGGAACTCAGGGAAGGTCATGGAGGCTGAATGAAGGCCATTTCCTGTCATCAAAGAAAGGAGGGGCACAGAAAGGCCAGGAGCCCCCTAGGGCCCTGCATGGTTTCAAATTTAGTGATGTTCCCTGTACGGGAAGATGTAGGGGTCTGGGTTCATTGAAATCGCCACTCTGATGCGCAGTTTTTCTGGGGCTGGTATCTGGCTTTTTTCCATGCTAAGTGCCCTCAGGGTGCACAAGTCCAGGGTGGATTCAATGACTGACAGCTTGATGGCTTCAACAAATACTCACAGGGCAGGTGGCATTTTTCCTCCAGTTGTTTTGCTTCAAATATTGTTTTATTGAAATGCTGCTAGTATTTGGCAGTCAGAATATTTTCCCTTGAGGGCAAACACACACACACACACCACTACACATACACCAGGGTGGGGCAACTCAACGGTGACTCCTCAGTGGAAAGGTTGGCATCACTCTGCATGGGAAGGGAACCCTGGGAGCTGAAGAAGTGAAAACTCAGGAAAGAAACGAAGCCTGGGCTCTGAGTGCTGACCCACAAGAGCTCCAGGCTCCTCAGAGACCTGAGGCTTCCGTCTGAGCATGAGGAGCAGAGGAAGCAGGAAGGAGCAGCTCACCTCCTGGGTGACCAGTCCCAACCTGGACACACGGCATGTGTCAGTTCAGAGTTACAAATCCTATTTACTTGTATGAAAAACATAAAATTTTTATATATACTGGCTTTTTAAAAGCACAAAAGGAGGAAATAAGAGGACAGACAAACAGGAGAGGCAAGGGAGGAAAAGAGAGGATGAAAGCAGCAAAGAGAGGCAGGAGAGGGAAGGAGGCAGGAAGGTCTCGGGGGTGGGAGGGGAGCGGAAATGCTCCTCCCGCTTCTTTAAATGCCACCCTACAAGAGGGGCTGGAGAAGCACAACCAACCCAGAACCTTGTCTGCAATACTCTAGCTCTACTGTCGTCTTTCTTCTTTTTCGTTGTTCAGTAGCTCAGTTGTGAGACTCTTTGTGACCTCATGGACTACAGCATATCAGGCTTCCCTGTCCTTCACCATCTCCTGGAGCTTGCTCAAACTCCATTGAGTCAGAGTCCACCATCTCATCTCCTGTTGCCCCCTTTTCCACCTGCCCTCAATCTTTTCCAACTTCAGGGTCTTCTCCACTGAGTCAGATGCTTCACTCCATAAAGAGTCCCAGACCTCTTTATGGGCCAATAGTTTTAACTCCATGTCACACATTTTAGGGCTAGCTGGGGACTCTGGAGATCACGGTCATTGCTTCAGCCCACATTGGATCCTTTTTCAAGATCGACCATGTGACCTTGCAGGCTTGGGTCTCGCTGCCCTGAAAAGGGCCTGACTTCCCTCAGGAGGGTTTGCTGCCCACACCCCACACGATGCACCAGGGGCTCTTGAGCTCTGGAACTGTCAGGACCTTTGCAAGGGTCTCAGATGCCAGTTCCCTTGCTTCCGTGTCCAGTAAAGGAACTGAGGATGAGACGCTAGGTAGAGTCTGAGAGCCTGATCAGGAGGCTCTGAGCGTGAGCAGGCCAGAGAGATACTAGGAGAGACAGACTTGGTAAAGGGGATTCAAACAGGGCAAACTGAGCCTCTACACCCTTCCCACTTCTAAGAGGACTCTGTGGGTGACAGATCCACTCAGGGGCCAGGAAAATGGGAAGCATGGGCTGCAAATGGCAGGACCATGCTAGGAAATCAGCCCAGGTCACCATGCCACCTGGGAGCAGAGTCCCCTTGTACCAGGGACACAGTGAGAACGTGCTGGCTCCACAGAACCTATGCGACTGTAAGACCCTGACATTCAGGTTGATTCCTCCTGAGCTGCTGGTGCTGGGGTACTAGTCTCACAGCTAGCGCCTGGTGGCAATGCCCTCCAGTCCTGGGCTCTGCCAGTGTGGTGAGCACATACAAGCAGAGGTGGAGCCTCAGAAGAGGGCGACAATGCCCTCCAGTCCTGGGCTCTGTCTGCAGGTGAGCACACACAAGGGGAGGGGGAGCCTCAGAGGAGGGTGGGCACCTGGACTTTGGGGACAGGCCCAGGTGTTCTCAGTTGCAGGAGTTCACAGATCAGACCTCAGCCAGGGAAGAGGCCCCACCACTCTACCCATGTGCCCTTGTGCACAAAAAGGGGCATAGCCTGGCCCTGCTCTGACCCCCTAGGTTTGCTGTAGGGCCAGGTGCGCCTAGAGGGCCTGCTCCAAGCTGAGATCAGCAGTTTCCACCTCCCCCAGGGCTTCTGTAGGGGATTAGCTCCCTCTCTATTTCAGAGCACTTAGGGAGAACTGTTTCCTAGAATCTGGCTGGCCTCCGCTCCCCCAGCTTAGCTGAACAGCCCTGGACTAAGATCCATAGAACACCAGCCGACCATCTTCCCCTTCCCTGAGCTCCTGGGAGACTGTGGGGATGAAGGGAATCCCGATGTCCAGAGAAAGAAGGAACCAGCAAACGGCCATCCCCCGGTCCAGGATTCGGAGGGTGACCTGAAGGGCGTCCCTGATGATGCCGACTGCAGTGTTTCCTTGGCATGAACCGAAGAGGAGCAGCAAGCGACAGCCACACACCCGAGAGGAGGTGAGCAGAGGAGGGAAGAGCTCCCAGGACGAATCACAAGTCTCCACACTGAGGAAGCGTCCCTGCGGTGTGAAAATTCACAACTCGACAGTGAGATCCAGCAAAGCCTGCCTGGTTTACATGACAGCCATGGGATGCAACTTCACAGAAGACTGTTCAAGAAGGAAGCGTGCTGCTTGCAATCCAAGAAGAAACTCTTCAACATGTGGAGAGAGCTGAACTCCATGTGTCAGATCCACAACCTCTCCAAGAAGATAGCTGGAGACATGAGCAAAGAATTGGAGACAACTGCTGCCTACCATTGCCAGGAGGTGAGCCTCTTTGAGGAAAGAGCTCAGGAAAGCTGGATGGCGGCCCTGCGGATGGAGAGAGCGCTCAGCGAGCTGACCCGAGAGAACACCCGCCTCAGGCAGCTGCTGGCCCAGGTCGAGTTCAACTCCCAGCTCTCCCCGAGGGGCCTTCATGTTCCTGCTGCCCCAGCCACAGTCCCCAGGGGCCCGCAGGGGTCAGGGGAGCCCCTGGGTCACGAGGCCCCCCCGGCGAGGGGCAGGGTCCAGCCCTGAGGACGCAGAGGCCAGCGGTCCCCTGCAGGCTCGACTCAGTTCAGGGCAGCCGGGTCCCCACACTCACGACCAGGACACAACATCAGCCTATATTTTCCCTGTTTAAAATAGGACATAACATCAGCCTCTGTTTTCCCTGTTTTAAAGTTATTTCTGTTTTTCTCTTTAATTTTAGCTACTGTAACTTAATCCATTGTTTTTCTCAAGTAGATAAAGCATTATAGTTTTGTAAGATTTTTTTGCTATTTTTCATTTACTTGTATTTCTGTTGAAGTAATTTTGATCTATGCTTTTTTTTTTAGTTGTTACTATTTTTCAATTGATGCCAGAATTACTCTTATTAGTATAGCATTATAACTTCATGGTAGTAGTATTTAAATATACAGGCAGTAATATAATTCTCATCAATCCATAATATCTCCCCTGGACCTTTCAGTATTTAAGTATTTTACTTGCTTTACCTTAAATGCCCATGATGACGTCAAACATCCCTTAAGTTTGACGTGGATGGAAAAGTTGAATATAATACCAAACCATTTCTGTATACCATGGCTATTTTTAACAATCTGCAGAGGTAACTGAATTTTAGCCTTAGCAAACTTCAGTTGGTTTAAAAAAATCTGAAACAAAACAATACCACATTCAAACTACATATTTGTGCTTGGAGCTGGTGCATGGGGATGACCCCAGAGAGATGTTATGGGGAGGGAGGTGGGGGGGGTTCATGTTTGGGACGCATGTAAGAATTAAAGATTTTAAAATAAAACA